>NW_026576723.1:0-73342 GCF_028641065.1 Leucoraja erinaceus | reverse complement strand
CAAGAGGAGCGTGCTAATGCCCTTGTTTACAGTGTGCCGTTGACAGCAAAATTAAGTAATTAATAAGGGGAAATAGAGGACCCGGGAGGTGTTTGTAAAACCAAAGGAAACTAAACCGGCAGAGTCGTTGGGTCCCCGTTGTGAGTCCAGGCAAATACATGGGAAAGAGAAAATAAATGGCGATCTGAAAATCAGCAAAGGCCCCAACTGCGCAGCTGAGGATACCGGGCCCACTGCGAATGCACGGGGCTGACGTGTCTCTCCCAACTGCACATGCGCGGCCGGCAAGTGGGGGCTCTGTTTTATGTTATTTTATAGACAATAGACAATAAGAAAAACAGGTGAATGAGAGTACATTCGGCCCGTCGAGGCCAGCACCCCAATTACAATGCTGATTCAGGTGGATCATCCACAACATACCCCTGTTCCTGCCTTCTTTCCATCATCCCTTAACTCCGCGATCCCTAAGAAGCTCCTATCTAGCTCTCTTTTGAAAGCACCCAGAGAATCAGCCTCCACCGCCCTCTGAGGCAGAAAATTCCACACACTCAGAACTCTCTGTGTAAAAAATGTTTTTGTCATCTCCATTCTCAATGGCTTACCACTTATTCTTAAACTATGGCCCCTGCTTCTGGACCTGGATTCCCCCAACATTGCGAACATGTTTCCTGCCTCTAGCGTGTCCAAACCCTTAACAATCTTATATGTTTCAATAAGATCCTCTCTCATCCTTCTAAACTCCAGAGTGTACAAGCCCAGCTGCTCCATTCTCTCAGCATATGACAGGTCCCGCCATCCCGGGAATTAATCTTGTGGCTCTACACTGCACTCCCTCAATAGCAAGAATGTCCTTCCTCAAATTAGGGGACCAAAACTGCACACAATACTCCAAATGTGGTCTCACTAGGATTTTGTACAACTGAGGAAGGACCTCTTTGCTCCTATGCTCAACTCCTCTTGTTATGAAGGCCAACATGCCATTCGCTTTCTTCACTGCGTGCTGCACCTGCATGCTTACTTTCATTGTCTGCTGAACAAGGAACCCCACCCCCCAGATCCCGTTGTACTTAACCTTTTCCCAACTTGACCATTTAGATAATAATCTGCCCTTCCTGTTTTTTGTGATTTGCCAGTACAACTAGCAAGTCTGTGTTTGAACATTCATTTTTAACTACCACAAAAGTAAAAAATCAACCAGGTGTTCCATTGTAAGTATATTAATATCCATTAAAAAGCAAATAAAAAGAAAATCTGATTTAATCTCTTGCTAACTAAACAGTTTGTCAGATGAGGAAGATTTTATGAAAGTGCTTGTACTCAAGAGAGGAGGTGAATGAAGCTGTTCTGAAAATTAAGTGAACGCTAATGCATGAATATAACACATGGATGTAAAGCAAATAGAAGAACATCAACTGAACACAAATATGGCCTCACTCCATTAACCATTCCTCAGCTCAATTGGCCAACTGATCTAGATCCTACTGCAATGTTTGATAACTATCTTCCCTATCAATGATACCACCCACTTTTGTGCCATCTGCAAACTTGTAATCTCCCACAATCACACTCTGCTTCCTTCAATGAAGCCAATTATCTATCCAGTTAGATACCTTTAGCTCACCCTGGATCCCATGTGATCCAACCTTCCAGAGCAGCCTACTATGCATAACCTTATCAAATACCTTGCTGAAGTCCATATAGACAACATCTACAGCTTTGACCTCTTTAATTACTTCTTCAAAAAACTCAATTGTGAGACGCAGTCGCCCACATCCAAAACAGTGCTGACTATCCTTAATCAGCCCCTGTCCATCTAAATAAATATATCTCTTATCCCTCAGAATAATCTCAGAACTCTCAGAACTAAATAATGGTCTATAGTTCCCAGGCTTTTTATTGCAACCCTTCTTAAATAGAGGCACAACATTTACCATCCTCCAGTCTTCCATCAGCTCACATATATCTAATGATGATTCATATATCTCAGCCAGGGAACCTGAGATTTCTTCTCCAGCTTCCCACTGTGTCCATGGATACATTTGATCAGGCCCATGATGTGTATCCACCATCATACTGTATGCCTTAAGATGTTCAGCACTTACTCAACTGTAATACTGACTGTGCTCTTGACACTTCCATTAACTGACCCAGATCTATTCCAGATCAGATTGCCCAGTTGATGCTTTTGCTGTTTATGCCCTCAAATTGGTAAATTGCCTTTTGAAAATAAGCACATTTTCTGTACTACTGGGATATTTGATCAAAAGGCCCATCAATCGAGGTAAAGGACACACCCTCTGAATTCTTGCATCCTACAAGACCACTAATCTTTATTTCATGGCCCCTATGAATGACATCAACTAAGGAACTTCTGTTCTAGCCAATAACTGAAAAGATTTGTGCTATGAAAATGTGGAGCTGTTTTCTCAGAGTTATACTTTATGTACAGTTTTTAAGGTTTTCAAAAATGAAACACATTCATCTCATTCTAGACTTCCAATCATTTTGTAGGCATTAACATAACAATGTCGGCAGCAATTCTCTTGTTCTTTCTCATGTGCCCAGCTTGTGAAAAAATAGATTGCTGCTGCACCACGGGGAAACAGTGGAAAATTACGCAGCAGCCTGTCAGTAACTAACCACTTTCCAGAGACACGACCTAGCTTTTAATTTACACAATTACAGCATTGCTCATTTTCTTTGAGTGTGTGAGAAAACTAGCGAGCTAATTGTATGTGTTCTTGTATCATACCGTACACATTGGCTCAGAAGGCAACAGCAACCAATTATGTTCTGCTGATTATTGGGCATTAATATGTTTATTGGCCCTATGGTATCAAAATGTACCTAGGGATATGAGGTAATGAATAGACAGGGTTGTCAAAATAATTATGCCTTTTAATCTTCACCCACTCTAAACATGTGCTAAATAAACAGCTAGGGCTTGTTACAGAATAGTAAACTAACATCATGAAAATAAAATCCCTTCCTAATGATACACAGACTTGTAAATTCTCTATTTAGTGTATTTGACCATGAAACAAAAAATATATGACACATAAATTGAATATATAAGCCCTAAGAATTTGCCCTCTTCACAGATGTGGGTGAACAGGCTGTGGATTTGAGGCTGTAGCTCTTCACTGCTGAGTTCAGTTGTTCAATGGGGAGACCTTCCAGTAAGAGTCACTGCGCCACAACCATACCTTATTTTGAGAAAATGCCCAATGGATTTGCAGGCCAAACTCACAGGAGCAAGCAGGACCAGTCTCTAGCTCTGGTGAAGGGAACAAAGAAATATGTGTGGGTTTATCAGACAAGCAGGAGACCAGTACCAATGTCTGGGTGTCTTACATTAGTGGATCAGATACATGCAGAAACTGCGAGGAAGAGAAAGAGGGGGATATTCCAGATGTCAAAGATCAGTCCAAGTGCAAATCATGGCTGTACTATTGTACTATTCATCTGTACTATTGGGAAATAGGGACACAATTGTTACTGATAATGTAAGCAGGAAGTGTATTCAGCTTCAGCTGCTGACTGACCACTTTGCACAGCTGGATCTGCAGAAGGATTTACTCTGGAGTTATGCTGAGCACACTGCAGCACGTTGATGAGTGGCCACCATGTGGAGCAGTGCAGGGGTCACCTCCAATACCCACCCACATGGGCACCACTGTGTTGGATGCTGTTGTGGGAATTGGTTTCTGAGAGGCAAGTAACAACAAGCATCTTATTGGCACCACTGGTGTGAGGTGCTGCACAAAACACAGAGGAAGAGCTTGGGAAGAGCTCCTATAAAATGAACAAAGGGTCAGGAGCTACATTAATGAGTAGGACATCAAAGAAAGGACTCTCGAATTTATTTCCTGTGCTACATGCTTGTGATTACAGGAATGGAAGAGTAGAACACATTAATTTAAGGACATCAGAAGAGGGTGCAGGAACTTCCTGAAACTGAAATTCCTGAAACTGAAACCTGTTTTAGGAAAGGTGGAATAAAGAAGACACTAAGTACTGGAATAACTTAGTAGGTCAGACAGCATCCTTGGAGAACTTGGATGGGGGACATTTCAGGTCAGGACCCTTCTTCAGACTTGTAAGGTGGAAACTGTTCAGGATCCAGAGAGAACCGGAATGCTGAACTAAGATTGTGCTGTTGAGGAAGATGTAAAGTAGAATGGGATGAAGATAGGAAGCTGACTGAGTGAGAACCAGGATAGAAAGCAGGAAACAAAAGGTAAAAATGGGAAATTGAGGAATCGAGGACAAGAAACAAACAGGACCTGTGTGAAATAATGCTATAAGGGCACAAAGTGTTGGAGTAACTCAGCAGGTCAGACAGCATCTCTCGAGAACATGAATAGGTGACATTTAGTTCTAGACCCTTCTTCAGACTTGTCCTGATGAGGTCCTCCTGAAGGTCCTCCTTTAACATCTCCTGAAATAATGCTACAACAGCTCGATGTCAAAAAGATGAACCTGAAAGCAATATTCCTCAATATTCAGAGATCTCCTACCAACTCCTGGGAAACACTGGCACATGACCAGTCAAAGTAGAAAAGAAACATGCAGAATGGTGTTGAGAACCCCAAGGCCACGCATTGGAAGCACACAGTTTAGGTTTATTATTGTCGTGTATACCGAGGTAGTGAGACGCTAGATACAGAATGCAGAATATTGTTCCCAGCATTAAAGCGCATCAGTTTCATAGACAGTCCAATATCTGAATTGGATAGTACCTAGCTTATGGAAGAACCTTTCAGAAGCCTGATAACAAAGGAAAAGAAGCTGTTCCTCAGTCTGGTGGTGCTCTAAAAATGGAGTAATGAGAGGTTGAAGAAGTCTGTGAATACTTCTGCCAGCTGATCTGCACATAGAACTCCCCCAACACCAGGAAGATTTTTACCTGCAGTTACAGTAAGTGAAAATCTAGCAGGCAAGCAGGATGCTTTCTCCAACCACCCCCATTTGAAGGCCACTATCTTCCACTGATTCTACCCAATGCTTGGGACTTACTTCCAGCAGCTACTGGTTGTCCTCCAGGATGCACCGAGCTGCAGCCTGATCCATGCCGGTCACCTGAGACTCTCACGGCAGCGGTGCAACGCTTCCAACGCCTCCAACGGCCCGGGACTCTTGAACTGAGGCTGCTCCATGGCCAGAGCTGCACACTCGCCAGCCTGGCAAACACTCGCCAGCCCCGGCTCCCCATGCGCATCGGCCCCCACCGCTTCTTCTGCGTCCATCCCTCCCTCCGCCCGCGCTCTCCAACACCCACGGCCCATGCAGATGATATTAGTTCTGAAATTCTCGTTGATCACAGAATTTCTCACGATTGAGCGTGAGAAATTTGTGATCAGCGTGAGAGAGTGAGAATTTGGCCAAATACGTGAGAGTTGGCAGCCCTGCTGGTAGGCACAGTACAAGCTGCTCTAAGAATCCATCTCGGTGGCCCTCTACAAGCTCCCTTTCTTGGGGTCCCCCCCATAACCAATCTGATTATCCCTGTCTAGCATATTAAAATCTCCATAACACTGTTAGGTTACACCAGTACAAGCTGCAACTTGCACTGATATCCAGGCTCCTGTTTGGGGGGGCCTTAGATAATAATAATAATAATTTAATAATAATAATAATTTATTTATAGAGCACTTTAAAAACAAACATAGCTGCAACAAAGTGCTGTACATCACTTATCATTGACAAAAAAGTTAATACACACCAAAAATAACAATCAAAAGAAATAGTAGGGAAAGACTGTAAAATAAAGAAACATCAAAAACACCCACAACAGAAGCAAAGTCAGGCATGGGTCAAAAGCCAGGGATGTACAAATGTGTTAACACTGGATTTGAAGATGGACAGAGAGGGGCCTTCTAATGTGCAACTCAGGGTGTTCAGAGTGCAGCAACAGAGAAGGCTTATCCCCTCTGATCCAACTAGACCTCGGTACCTCCAGGAGCAGCTGACTAGCTGACCTGAGGGACCGGGCAGGAGCGTATGGGTGGAGCAGCTCAGAGAGGTAAGGCGGGGCGAGCCCATTCAGAGATTTAAAAACAAATAACAGTATCTTAAAATGAACTCGAAAGTGCACCGGGAGCCAGTGGAGGGAGGCCAGAATTGGCGATATGTGCTCCCTCTTTTGAGTCCCTGTTAAAAGGCGAGCAGCAGCATTCTGAACCAACTGGAGACGAGATAACTCCCATTAGTGTCAACTTACCGTTACAATTCCTCGATTCTATCCACAGCGACTCAACATCGACAGTCCCCATGTCACCCCTCACAAGGGACTGAATTTCATCCCTCACCAACAGAGCTACCCCATCTCCTCTGCCCACTTGCTTGTCCTTTCTATAGGACGTATAACCCTGAATATTCAGTTCCCAGTCCCTATCCTCCTGCTGCCATGTCTCTGTATTCCCCACAATGTCATGTCTACTAATCTCTAACTGAGCCTCAAGCTCATCCACTTTACTTCTTATACTTCACGCATTCTTATATAATACTTTTAATCCATTACTCACCTCACCTTTCACATTGATTCTTATTTCACTTGGCCATACTCTCCTATCCCTTCGTTAGCTTTCTGTCCCGTTAATTCTGGTTTATTTCTTAACTTTTCCGATACTCTCTTTCCCTTTAACTCCATCCTTGCATTTCCAATTTGTCTCCCCCCCCCACCCTATTTAGTTTGAAACCCACCCGTGTAGCGATGGCTGCTTCATTTCTGTCATGGTTATAAATCTATGAATAGATTCCTTGTATTTGTTTTCCTTTTAATATAACTATATAATCAGTTGAAATTCATCCTTGGCCTGTTGGTCTAAATGTGCTGTGGAATAGAGGCTGGGTCAATGTAAGTGTTATACAGTTCAATTCTGCTCCAATGTAATGTTTCCTTTGTGTTCCATATATCAGTTTTAACATGGAATATACGTTAAAATACAAGGTTCAGCCTTTGCATTAAGCTGTAGTTTTTAATTATTTAAACTGTTAATAAAAGGTTCAGAACTAATCCTGTATGACTTAATGTTCTTTATATTCTTATTTGTTGCAAATCAAACCATAAGTGCTTGGACTCAAATCTGGGCATGTGTGAACTCATGGGATACAAAAGCAAGCCTTGACTTGTTGCAGACTGTTCCTCAGAGCTGTGGCCCTCAGCTGCTGAGTAAACAAGTCCGCACAGTATTTGCGGATATTTGCTCAGACTGATTCCAGGGTTCCAGGCGCAACTGCATTCACAATGTGAGATCCAAGAAAAACACAGAATCAAGCAAAAGCTTAGGTTTAGTAACAGCTCTAATAAACTGATAACACCGCATTATCATCGCACTCCATTAAAGCACAAGGATCAGACAAGTTATTGTACAAATTCATCTAAATTCAAAATTGCTACTTAGTTCTTAAAAAGCCAACAAGTGAAAGCTGTCACAACGCAGCATTAAAGGGTCTGGGTTCCCCTGAGATGTTCATATGTACAATACCTGAACAGCTTAAATCAGTGTCAGTGCTCGACAAAATGATTTCCCAGTGGGTCTTCACTAATAATTACTAAGTCTGTTTCACCACATATTGTGTGTCAGTTGGTCAGTCGGCCAGCTGCAATTACAAAGGAAAGTTCACTTTAAAAAATGAGAAACGTGGACAATCATGTTTGCTGCATCAATAATATAGTAATAGTGCCATTGATATATCATCTACCTGCTATTAGAAACATAGAAAAAAAATAGGTGCAGGAGTAAGCCATTCGGCCCTTCGAGCCTGCACCACCATTCAATATGATCTTGGCTGATCATCCAAAATCAGTTCCCCGTTCCTGCTTTCCCCCCATATTCCTTGATTCCGTTAGTCCTAAGACCTATATATAATTCTCCCTTGAAAATATCCAGTGAATTGGCCTCCACTGCCTTCTGTGGCAGAACATTCCACAGATTCACAACTCTCTGGGTGCAAAATTTATTCCTCATCTCAGTCCTAAATGGCCGACCCTTTATTCTTAAACTGTGACCACTGGTTCTGGACTCCCCCAACATCAGGAAGATTTTTCCTGCATCTAGCCTGTCCATCCCCTGAATTGTATACAGTTACTAGACTAAGTGGGACCGGTTGAGTCCCAGCATCACACAGGAGGGCTGGTCATCCAATGCAATATTCCACCTCTCCACCAATTCCAATATTGATGGCCAGTTGGGGGGGGGGGGGGGGGGGGGGGGAGCTTTCTGGAGTGCTAGTATGGGTGTTGTGGGCTGAAGGGACTGGTTTCCAGAGGGCTAGTATGCAAATTGTGCGCCAAATGGATTCTTAGGCTGGCGTCTCAGTCAATCAAGCCTGTTGTGCTGGCAACTCACTCACTCAAGGCTAATCCTTTAAATTCTATTTCAAGCAGGGTATAAGGCCACCAAATTCAAGTGCAGTTTCTTACCACTTCTAGCAGGGTGCAAGGCCACCAAATTCAAGTGCAGTTTCATACCATTTGAAGTAGGGTGCAAAGCCACTAAAGACAGCGAGTCATGACCTCTCCCTCCTCCATCTTGCAGAGACTGAGCCACACCCACATTTCCGGGTTTTATAACCCCTCTCCCCTCCCCCACCGGAAAAGGTGTGGCTTTCATGGAGTGATTGACTGGAGAGAGATTCTCAACATTTAAAAAAAAACTAATAACACTTTTATTTTTCATTGATGGGAAGAATTCTCTGCACCTGCTCAGCGGAGGGGGACTGAGTAAGATGGCCAAAAATCACAGCCGTATGTGGTAGTGTTTTATCTAAAATCAATATACAGTGCAAACAGGAAGTAAGTGCATTTACAGTAGTGCCTTTTAACTTCAAGCCAAAGCACCCAAGCTACCATTTGCAGTAAGTAGTGCATTTCAACTTCATGCCACCATTTGCAGTAAGTGGTGTATTTCAACTTCAAGCCACACCCAAGCCATCATTTGCAGTAAGTAGTGCCTTTCAACTTCAAGCCAAAGCAACCAAGCCACCATTCGCAGTAATAGTGCCTTCAACTTCAAGCCAAAGCTCCCAAGCCTCCATTTGCAGTAAGTAATGCCTTTCAACTTCAAGCCATTGCACCCAAGCCACCATTTGCAGTAAGTAGTGCCTTTCAACTTCAAGTAGTGCAAGCCACAATTTGCAGTAAGTAGTGCCTTTCAACTTCAGGCCAATGCACCCACGCCCCCCATTTGCAGTAAGTAGTGCCTTTCAACTTCAAGCCACACCCAAGCCATCATTTGCAGGAAGTAGTGCCTTTCAACTTCAAGCCAAAGCAACCAATCCACCATTTGCAGTAAGTAGTGCCTTTCAACTTCAGGCCAATGCACCCATGCCCCCCATTTGCAGTAAGTAGTGCCTTTCAACTTCAAGCCACACCCAAGCCATCATTTGCAGGAAGTAGTGCCTTTCAACTTCAAGCCAAAGCAACCAATCCACCATTTACAGTAAGTAGTGCCTTTCAACTTCAAGCCAAAGCAACCAAGCCACCATTTGCAGTAAGTAGTGCCTTTCAACTTCAAGCCAAAGCAACCAATCCACCATTTGCAGTAAGTAGTGCCTTTCAACTTCATGCCACCAGTAATAGTGCCTTTTGCCATTTTAGAACCAATAGACATTTTTTTTACAAGCTTTAGAACCAATAGACATATTTTGCAAGCTTTAGAACCAATAGACATTTTTTTGCAAGCTTTAGAACCAATAGACATTTTTTGCAAGCTTTAGAACCAATAGACATTTTTGCAAGCTTTAGAACCAATAGACATTTTTTTGCAAGCTTTTGAACCAATAGACATTTTTGCAAGCTTTAGAACCAATAGACATTTTTTTTGCAAGCTTTAGAACCAATAGACATTTTTTTGCAAGCTTTAGAACCAATAGACATTTTTTGCAAGCTTTAGAACCAATAGACATTTTTTTGCAAGCTTTAGAACCAATAAACATTTTTTGCAAGCTTTAGAACCAATAGACATTTTTTTGCAAGCTTTAGAACCAATAGACATTTTTTTTGCAAGCTTTAGAACCAATAGACATATTTTTGCAAGCTTTAGAACCAATAGACATTTTTTGCAAGCTTTAGAACCAATAGACATTTTTGCAAGCTTTAGAACCAATAGACATTTTTTTGCAAGCTTTAGAACCAATAGACATTTTTTGCAAGCTTTAGAACCAATAGACATTTTTTGCAAGCTTTAGAACCAATAGACATATTTTTTGCAAGCTTTAGAACCAATAGACATATTTTTGCAAGCTTTAGAACCAATAGACATTTTTTGCAAGCTTTAGAACCAATAGAGACATTTTTTTGCAAGCTTTAGAACCAATAGAGGCACTTTTTGCAAGCTTTAGAACCAATAGAGACACTTTTTGCAAGCTTTAGAACCAATAGAGACACTTTTTGCAAGATTTAGAACCAATAGACATTTTTTGCAAGCTTTAGAACCAATAGACATTTTTTTGCAAGCTTTAGAACCAATAGACATTTTTTGCAAGATTTAGAACCAATAGAGACACGTTTTGCAAGCTTTAGAACCAATAGACATTTTTTTTTTGCAAGCTTTAGAACCAATAGACATTTTTTTTTGCAAGCTTTAGAACCATTGACACTTTTTTTGCAAGCTTTAGAACCAATAGACGCATTCTGCAAGCATTTTAGAACCACTAAGGGCACTTACATTTGAGTAGACATGTGTTCAGTGTTATTCACAGCTCAGAAAAACGTGACCCTCTGCCTTCCTCCATATTGAAGAGTGAGTGACGCACACCACTTCCTGGTTTTATAGTCCCTCCCCCCTGCCGCCAGCGGGGGCAGCAGAGAGAATGGGGAATTTTGTGAAAACATTAATATCTCTGTCATTTTTAATCGACGGGAAAAATCCTCGACACACATGCGACGGAGGGGGGTTCTGAGCAAGGTGGCCAAAAATGGCGGCCGTAGGTGGCGGCGTTCTCTTGGAAATCGCAGCACAGGTGACCAAAACCGGTCAAGAACAGACTTTTAGTAATATAGATATAAGATATCCTCTCATCTGTCTAAATTTCAGTGAATATAAGGCCAGTCGATCCATTCTTTCATCATATGTTAGTCCCGCCATCCCAGGATATAAGTTGGTGAACCTATGCTGCACTCCCTCATTAGCAAGAATGTCCTTCCTCAAATTAGGAGACTAAAACTGCATCCAAGGTGTGGTCTTACCAGGGCCCTGTACAACTGCAGTTGGACCTCCTTGGTCCTTTACTCAAATCCTCTCGTTATGAAGGCCAACATGCCATTTGCTTTCTTCACTTTTTCATTGCTATTGTATATGGATCAGTGGAATCAGCCTTCTCTGACCAAGTTAGGCTGTAGTATTTACTCTTGTCAGTGCAGCACTGAAGAATGAGAGCTCTCGGACGTGGTGTGGTTTGTTAAACATGTATAACCAAAGTGTTATCTGGCCTCTCAAGTGCAGGCAAAAGGTCCTATTGAATTATTTGAAGAAGAGCTTTGGAGCTATGTGAATGTCCTGATAAAATGTAGTCCTTAAATAGCATCATGAGAATAGTTAACAAAAGATAAATTCTAGTCCTTAAATAGCATCATGAGAATAGTTAACAAAAGATAAATTCTAGTCCTTAAATAGCATCATGAGAATAGTTAACAAAAAATAAATTCTGTGGGGGCTGGAAGTCTGAAATAAATAAATAAATTATCCATCAGGCAATATGATTTCCCAAGTTTTATACTAAAAAACCTATCCAATTTAAGGCAAATATGTTGTATGCCATCTTTACATCAATTCGTTGATACTTAATTGCACGTGGCATAACAGTTTATTGCCACGTGCACCTAGATATAGTGAAATGCTTTGTTTTTGTATACAACACGGTGAAGTCATATAGTAAACCTCACCTAGGTTGGACACTACAGTCGCCAGGTTTCTGGCACTGACAAAGTTACAAAAGTTACTGAACAGTCCTATCTTCTGCCTGCCCAGTAACTCTTCATTCACAGCGGCCCTCACAGGTTCGTTCTTGCAAGCCCCCTGATGAGTAGCTCTCAATGGCCCTTCTTGCCCTCGACGGTCCACCTCACTCTCGACAATTCAGAGAATTGTGGACCTACCCCGAGTTCTCTCTGTTCTTCACTGCTCTTCAGGATCCTGCTATTTATGGTGCATTTGACCTTCCATTTGAACTTTCAAAATCCAGTACTTCACACTTATCTGGATTGAACTCAGTTTGTCATTTCTCTACCCACATTACCAACTGGAATATTATTCTGCTGAATCTTTCTTCACCATCCACAATTCTGTCATTTTTTGTATTGGCTGCAAACTTACTAATCAATCCACCTCCATTTCCATTCAACTTGTTCATATATATCACAAACAATCAGTCTGAAGAAGGACCCTGACTCAAAATGTCATCTATCCATGTTCTGCCTGACCCTCTGAATTATTCCAGCACTTTGTGTCTTTTGCTGCTTGTTGGGTTGTCTTATGATTTGGGATGGCTTGGAGATGTGAATGGTGTTATCAAGTATTTTCTCCTTTTCAAATTAATTCCATTGTACAATATCCTTCATTTTATAGGTTTCAAGTCCCAGTCCAGAATCCTTGACCAAAAATATAGGCTGGTACTATAACGCATCACCAACGCAGAACTATGTTGTAGAAGGTGTTATAGTTAGGATGAAAGTGTAACTAAAATCCCAATTGCCCTCTCAGATGGATATGAATATGGCACTTTTTTAAAGAACAGAAAAGGAAATTATCCCTGATTAGCCAACCAAATATTTGGCCCTCACTCTCCATTATTGAAACTGATCATCATGGTATTGTGATTATTAATACAATTGTAGAGCTCTTGTTGTCTACAAATTGGCTGTTGTGTTTTCTTTACAATTGTGGCAACACTTCACAAGCAATTCTCCAGCTGCAACATTATTTGGGGCTTGTGAGACATTTAAAAATCTTGCTTTATTCTTGTTTGCCATTAGTCATCCATTATATCAATTTTCACACTGACAGATGGAGAAAGCTGGAAGAGCCTTATTGATGAAAGAAAAGGGAAGCATTTTAAAATGAATCTCAGTTTGTTCAAGCTCTAAAAGAAATCTCCAATCTGGCTCTGGCTCTCTTATTGATACAGGCAATATTACAAGTAACTGCTTAGAGTATAAACAATGCAAGCTGTTATGAGCAGAGATTCCCAGAGTACCCATCAAATAGAGTTGTGTGCCAGTAAAACTGACAAGTCTCGCTGACTCTGGTTTGTTTGTGGGATTAATTAGTGTATATTGGAAAACTGCTGTGGTTAAGTTACAAATAGGGGGAAACAAAGGTAACACCACTGTACTTACTGTGGCTTATGTTGTTATATTCCTTTAATTAAAGGACTGTTGTGTGAACAGCATCATTGGTCTCTTATGGAAAACATGTTGGCACTGTCTTAATTGAATCCTTCTGGAATTCATGTTTATTTTAAAATGCTAACTAGTATATTTCAAAATTCATTAAAGGCAAGCTGTTTTTTAGCTCCTTGTCATTAGAAGTCATAGAGAGATAGAGAAAAAACACGGAAACAGGCCCTTCAGACTACCAAATTTGCATCGCCCATCAGCCATCCATATCAGATTACAATTATATTAAATATTTTTTAAATTATTCCTACATTCAGTTCAACGCCCACCAGCTTCTATAACTCACATTGAGCTTTCCAAGTAATGGATGGCCTACCAGAAAATCATAGCCAGTAAAATATTAATTCTCAGAAACATTGTGCTCCATATTTGATACCTTCCAGTATAATAGGGTCTTATTTACATCTAATTGTTTTAATTAATAAACATCAAGTAATTAAGGACCAATGAATACAAACACATTGTTTGAAACAATGTGTTCAGGAAAGGACAAATCCTATTTAAATTAATTATTGGAGTTAATTTTAATCCCCAGGAATTTGCATTGTATTTATTTGTTATGATAAGCAGTCAGAATCCGAAGATAGACACAAAAAGCTGGAGTAACTCAACGGGACAGGCAGCATCTCTGGAGAGAAGGAATGGATGACGTTTCGAGTCGAATCCGAAACATAAACCAAAGCTGCCTTGAAATCATCCATATCCACTCATAAAGGAAGCACCTCATAAAGAACAAACATATTTCCCAGTGCAGAAAGCTGCCTATAACTAACTACCCACCTCCTCAGATAGTCAATTTCACCTAGTTCCATTGTGGCTACTGAATGCCCTGGACCACCAACGTTCCTTGAATTCAGCAATCCCTCTCCCCCATGATTATGCTACCTGATGCCTGTCTGTCGGATCACAGTGCTGTTTTATTTGATGCATCTCTGCCTTTCTCTCCCACCAAATCTCATCTCCCTGTAAGCTGCCCTCGCTACATTAACTCTTCGACTGCCAATAAGTTCTCTGAGGCTCTAATAGCTGCTCCCAATACCTCCCCATCTCAGCACTGAGGAACTTGTTTCCTTATTTAATACCACTTGCTCTTCCATTCTGAATCCTGTTGCTCCCCTTAAAGTGAAAAAGCCTAAGCCTAAAGGTCGGCCTTGGCTTAATGCCACCACCAGAGCCCTGAGGATGGAGTGCAGAAAATCAGAACGTAGGTGGAAGTGTGATAAGCTCCAAATTTCTGATCTGTTGAGAAACAGTCTTCACAAATATCAGGAAACAGTCAAAGCTGCGAGAGCAATATACTTTTCTCATCTTATTTCCAACAACTCTCATAATCCCAAAGTGTTATTCAGTACCATAAATTCTGTCATCTGTCCTGCCCCGTTACCAGCTCGGGTATGACCCCTGCTATGTGTGAAGAATTTCTACAATTTTTCATTAGCATAGTTGAGGACATTAAAACGAACATCCCCCCAACTACTGCAGGGGTTGGTGTAGATGGCATGGCCTTGAACTGGTTCACATCCTAGCTCAAAAATAGAAGCTTCTCCGTCAACATAGGCAACTTTTCCTCTTCCCCAGCGAGCCTCTCCTGCGGGGTCCCACAAGGTTCCATCCTAGGGCCCATCCTTTCCTCTATGTACATGCTTCCCCTCGGTCAAACCATTAAAAAACACGATATCTCATTCCACGTATGCTGATGACACACAGCTTTATGTCCCCTGGAACCAATCAATATCATGAACTGCCTTGAGGACATAAAATGTTGGATGCCACAGAATTTCCTACAGCTGAATGAGAACAAGTCTGAAGTCACCCTATTTGTTCCCCCTGACTCCATCAAAGTGATTACCAGCAACTTGGCAACTTATCCACCCTTGTCAAAAATCTTGGTGTAATATTTGATTCTGCCTTTAAGTTTGACAAGCAAATCAATTCAGTGGTAAAAGCCAGTTTCTTCCAGCTTCGTACCATTTCCAAAATAAAACCATTCCTCTCATTCAAAGATCTGGAGAAAGTCATCCATGCTTTTATATCCTCTCGCCTGGACTACTGCAACTCCCTGTATACTGGGATTAGTCAGTTGTCCCTGTCCCGCTTGCAACTGGTCCAGAACGCAGCGGCCAGGCTCCTGACAGGTACCCGGAAGAGGGACCATATTACCCCCATTCTGGCCTCACTCCACTGGCTCAGTATGGTTCAGAGTTGATTTTAAGGTTCTCCTGTTTGTCTATAAAGCCCTAAACAGGCTTGTTTGCCCCTCTTTCACAGACCTCCTTACTCCTTTCTCTACCTTCAGGTCCCTCAGGTTGGCTGACTTGGGGCTCCTTGCTGTCCCGCGATCTAAACTTAAGCTCAGGGGTGACCGTGCCTTTGATGTTATGGCCCCTAGACTGTGGAACAGCATCCCCCTCCCTATCACATCTGCCCCCTCCATCAACTCTTTTAAGTCCAGGCTCAAAACTTATTTTTATTCACTAGCGTTTGAATCCCGATGATATGGCTGATCTTTGTTTTGTACCTTTGAGCTGATTATTTGTACCTATGTGCTGTGTGCATTCATGTGTATGTGTGTTTCTTTTTATGAGTTTAGCTACCTGCTCTGGTCTGTACAGCACTTTGGTCAACGTGGGTTGTTTTTAAATGTGCTTTATAAATAAATTTGACCTTGACTTTGACCTCAAAGTAACCCTGCTCCCCTCACAATTACTACTCTCCCCAATCACTAAACCATCTTGTCCAGCCCCACATAACCATCAAATTGTTATAATCTTTAAATTATAAGGTGATAAGTTCATAAGTTTCAGGAACAGAATTAAGCCATTTGGCCCATCAAGTTAATTCTGCAATTCAATCATGGCTGATATATATTTCCCCCTCAACCCCATTCTCCTGTCTTTGCCCCATAACCCCCTGACACCCTTACTAACCCTGGACTTCCCTCAGGTCTTCTCCACAACTGCTCCATAATCATCAATATGCCTACAACCACCCATCATTGCCCCATTTACCCATGATTGCCAGATCACTAGACTATCTGCTATGTGAATCATCTGCAACAGTGAATCTTTCGTTATACAAAATATTACTTATCATAGTCTACAGGTGAAACATATCATCAGAAGATTTTGGAGAAACTCTCAAGCCTACAATATGATCTTCCTCCATTTCTTCTTTCTTTCTTTTCTTTTCTTTCTTTCTTTCTTTCCTTTCTTTTTCTTTCTTTCTTTCTTTCTTTCTTTCTTTCTTTCTTTTCCTTTCTTTCTTTCTTTCTTTCTTTCTTTCTTTCTTTCTTTCTTTCTTTCTTTCTTTCTTTCTTTCTTTCTTTCTTTCTTTCTTTCTTTCTTTCTTTCTTTCTTTCTTTTCGTCTTTTTATTAGTTTTTTTTCAAAAACAAAAACAAACAACAAAATAATGATAAACATAACAATGATATTGATACATAGGGATCAGGATTACATTAATAACAGGTATAACCGAAATGTGAATCCAGTATCAAAATACACATTGAGTATAGACCTCCCGGTCTCTATGTAAATATAGTTAAGTGTATAAAAGAGAACTTGTACATATAAAAACAAAAAGAGAAAAAGAAAAAAAAAGAGAAAAACAAAACCTCCTAAATTAGAAAAAAAAGCAAAACAGAATCTGTGCTGCAAAGAAATTCAACAAATTAAGTCCCTGTTTGTCTTCAAGTCCGTTCCACCGTATAAAGGTAAAATAATTATTATAACAGTTGGAGAGGAGACAATTTATATCGTGTGAAAATATTGAATAAAGCTTCCCCCATTCTCTTGACATCCTCTGACCTGGAATGCCCTGCATTATCTTAGAATGCCACTAGATGGTGCAAGATCTCCAACATCGTAAACGGACACTCTCAGCCTTCCCTTATGCCCCTGTGCCACTTAGGCGATTTTTTAGAAGACTACAGGTGACTAGGCAATCGCCACATGGTCGCCGGGGTGTTGCCTGTATGGTTGTGAGTTGTCTCCTCAGTCGCCCAAAGAATTGTAGATTTTTCTGGTCGCCGCTGAATTTTGAAATATTCAAAACTTTTCTGCGACATTGGGCTAGATGCCAATGAGCGTAGCTTGACTTCTCCTGACGTAGGTGCTGTTGTAGGTTGTCGCGAGGATGACGTAGGTTGTCGCCGGTGCTGACCGGTGAATTCCATTGGCGACTACCTACGTCAACCTACGTCAACCGGCGACAGGTAACGGTGACGGAATTGTCTTACCTTGTCGCGGGTGGATGTAGGTTGTTGTAGGTGTGGTCATAGGTGGATGGCCTAATGGGTTGCCGGTTGTTGGTAGCTTGCCGTAGCTTGATGTTGACTAGGTGGTAGGTTGTTGTAGACATTGTCGTAGACATTGTCGTAGGGAAGTCCAGTCGCTGTTTTTTCTGCGACCTGAGACGACTATGACAGTCTCTGAAAAATTGCCTACATGGGACAGCCCATTACTCTCCTTTCCAAATCATCCCGATAACTCCGGGAAACCCATTTTGCTTCATGCATTAAAGCAAAATTCAGCAGATTTTAGAAACCCGAAATAAAAACGGACAGGGTCTGTGAGGAAAGAAACAGAGGTCACTACCTATGATGTCACTGAAGTTAGGATAGAAGTTTTGAAAAATGTGTTTTTTTTTTTTTGCCTTTCTTCAACTACATGTGGCATTTTGCATTTATGGACTGATCTTTTGTTGTTGAAGATTTAAAATTGAGAGAGTTTAAAAAAATAAGGAATGGGGGAGCTTGCAATTCAGGAACGCTTTCCATTTGGAGTTGACTAGCTTCTCGACCTCCATGCCATTCGTCAACCCAGTTCTGGCTGTTCTTCGTCAAGACCTCTGCATACTTGTCAATGTGGTAAGCTTCGGCTTTAGGGCAGTAGCCCATACACTGTGAACACTTTACAGTTCCCTTTGTCTGTCAGGCATTGTCAGAGAAGAGCCAGCATTGGGGAGTCCATTAAACGTTGTGATACTTGGGGACAGGTTTATGGAGGTGTTATAGCAGATTAGGCAGTCATTGCCATGTTATGGCGCTGGCAATATTCCACCACTCACGCATAGCCCCCAACTGCGCAGGCGGGCTCATTTCTCCTCATCCCCAGCACTCCCTCCTCCTCATCTTCACCCTCCCTCTTGAATCCCTAGAGAGGGAGGGGTAGTAGCGAGGGAGGTGGGGTAGAGAGAGAGGGGATTAGAGATGGAGGGGGAGGGGGTAGATAGGGAGAGGGTGCAGAGGGAGAGGGAGGAGAGGGGAGTAGAGTGGGAGGGTAGAGGGAGGGGGAGGGGGTAGAGAGGGAGAGGGGCAGGGATGGAGGGGGCAGAGAGAGAGGGAGTGGGACAGGGAGTGGGGGAGAGAGTGGGGTAGAGTGGGGGGCAGGAAGGGGTAGAGGGGGAGAGGGCAAGGGCAAGGGGGAGGAAGAGGGGGGTAGAGAAGGAGGGGGGTAGAGAGGGTGGAAGTGAGGGTAGATGGGGAGGGGGTAGAGAAAGGGAGGGAGGGTAGAGAGGGATGGGGCGAGAGAGGGTTGTAGGCGTGACAACTACCCTCGCCCATCGTCGCGAGGCCTCATCGCTGCGGTCTCGATGTCTCCTTCACCGCCGCGGTCTCGACGCATCGCGGGTAGAAGCTCGGGTCGGAAAAAGGAGAACGTTAATTTAAATGCGGCCCTGCCCCTGACATCACTGGGTGTCCATCCGCACCCCCCATTTGTGACATCACTCGAAGCGGGTTGAAGGATGTTTGCCATTTGAAAACTATTTTTAAAACGCTATAACTTGTGAAATATCGCATGAATTGTGATGTGAAGCAGGTTATTTTGTCGATGGGGTTAATGTGATTAATAATCTTTGAAAATTTCTGCTCTAGCAAGTGGCGTTTTGACAAAGGTAGAAAGACAC
Organism: Leucoraja erinaceus; assembly: GCF_028641065.1. Lineage (NCBI taxonomy): Eukaryota > Metazoa > Chordata > Chondrichthyes > Rajiformes > Rajidae > Leucoraja > Leucoraja erinaceus. Next base: position 54,034 of record NW_026576723.1, on the reverse strand, counting down.
TCAAACACGCACACACATCCAAGATGAGACTTTGATAGGTATAGAGGTGTCCAAGATAGAACAATCAAATTCTTATTTGCAGCGGCACAACAGAATATGTAAACATAGTACATGTAAACAATATAATAAACAAAATTCAGCTTGTGCATATATACACATACGCAGATATACATTATATATGCACACATACCTACACATAAAAAACAAACAAACAAGAATAGTGCAATAATAACAATAAAAATCTATGTAGTTCAGAGCTTATCGGAGGTTACAAATACCCCTATGTTAAATGAAACCTCTCAAAGGCAACTCCTGCTCCACAATGTGAGGTTCCAGACTGGATATCAGCACCTCCATGGACAATCACAGCAGTGATAGATCTGAATGTCACTCCGTTGTCATACCTGGGAACCCAAAGATTTTGATTTCAACATGAGTGAAATGTGCAGGGCAGGAGAAGGTGGTTCAAGGAGCAAGACAATAATTTTTGAAAGGCAAGCAGAAGATGCCTTTGCTCTTCCTGCTGTGAGCTTTGCCATTATATATTGTGGTACTTTGCCAATGGCGTACTGGTGGCACCTGTCATAGAAACATAGAAACATAGAAAACAGGTGCAGGAGTAGGCCATTTGGCCCTTCGAGCCTGCACCGCCATTCAATATGATCATGGCTGATCATCCAACTCAGTATTGCTATATTTAAGAGGGAGTTAGATGTGGCCCTTGTGGCCAAGGGGATCAGAGTAGTATGGAGAGAAGGCAGGTACGGGATACTCAGCTGGATGATCAGCCATGATCATATTGAATGGCGGTGCAGGCTCGAAGGGCCAAATGGCCTACTCCTGCACCTAATTTCTATGTTTCTATGTTTCTAAGTATCCTGTACCTGCCTTTTCTCCATACCCCCTGATCCCTTTAGCCACAAGGGCCACATCTAACTCCCTCTTAAATATAGCCAATGAACTGGCCTCAACTACCTTCTGTGGCAGAGAATTCCAGAGATTCACCACTCTCTGTGTGAAAAATGTTTTCCTCATCTTGTTCCTAAAAGATTTCCCCCTTATCCTTAAACTGTGACCCCTAGTTCTGGACTTCCCCAACATCGGGAACAATCTTCCTGCATCAAGCATGTCCAACCCCTTAAGAATTTTGTAAGTTTCTATAAGATCCCCCCTCAATCTTCTAAATTCTAGCGAGTACAAGCCGAGTCTATCCAGTCTTTCATCATATGAAAGTCCTGACATCCCAGGAATCAGTCTGGTGAACCTTCTCTGTACTCCCTCTATGGCAAGAATGTATTTCCTCAGATTAGGAGACCAAAACTGTACGCAATATTCCAGGTGTGGTCCCACCAAGACCCTGTACAACTGCAGTAGAACCTCCCTGCTCCTCTACTCAAATCCTTTTGCTATGAATGCTAACATACCATTCGCTTTCTTCACTGCCTGCTGCACCTGCATGCCTACTTTCAATGACTGGTGTACTATGACACCCAGGTCTCGTTACATCTCCCCTTTTCCTAATCGGCCACCATTCAGATAATAGTCTACTTTCCTGTTTTTGCCACCAAAGTGGATACCCTCACATTTATCCACATTATAATGCATCTGCCATGCATTTGCCCACTCACCCAGCCTATCAAGTCACCTTGCAGCCTGCTAGCATCCTCCTCACAGCTAACACTACCCCCCCAGCTTCGTATCATCCGCAAACTTGGAGATGTTGCATTCAATTCCTTCGTTCAAATCATTAATATATATCGTAAATAGCTGTGGTCCCAGCACTGAGCCTTGCGGTACCCCACTAGTCTGCCATTGTGAAAAGGACCCATTTACTCCTACTCTTTGCTTCCTGTCTGCCAGCCAGTTCTCTATCCACATCAATACTGAACCCCCAATACCGTGTGCTTTAAGTTTGTATACTAATCTCTTATGTGGGACCTTGTCGAAAGCCTTCTGGAAGTCCAGATATAACATATAGTAATGCACTGTGCGACGTTCAAACACAATTTAAAGAAACATAATATTGGTTTGTGTCTTAGTGATTCTACTTGTGTGGCATTATCCGGTCACTTTGCAGAATATTTACTTCTTAGAAATACCTCGAAAAGCATCAAATATACTAACATACTATATCAAACTTTTGGAATAAATAGATTTAACTTGGCTTGGTCACATTTGGATTTATATATTTAAAATCAATGTCTGGACTTTCACCACTTGCACTTTGAATTTTATGTGTTAAAGACATTGGGGGCACCCTGATCTATGCACATCTACGTGATGAGATTTTACAAAGTATTAACACACTTGAATGCACATCTCTCTGAAGGAGTGACTAATGGAGCTGCAAATTACGAAGATGTGGAAACATAATGTGTCTCTATAATAATGTTAACAGTGTGTTCACACCTATTCCTCTTATGCTATGCACTTGGCATTTTTGGAAAATGTGTAAATTATTGATTCTAAATAGAAATATAGCAAAACCTTCACAGGATTTGGAAGCAATAAAATATGGAAAAGCAGGATTTTTCACCTCAATTGTCTGTGCCATTTGTCACTCTTTTTAAACTAGAATATTTAAATCCATTATCTAGTACTTGAGTTGATTGTCCACCTTGTTTTTGAGGTGGTTATTTGAACTGATCTACAAATATTTTGCAAGTCATTCAATGAGAGAGCTGTAATCTACCCCATGATATCTTCAGCTGTCCAATAACTCACTTCCCACCTGCCTAAGATTGCAATTAAATTGCCAATGATAATAATTACTGGTTAAGGATCACAAAATGAAACCTTTGCATTGGATTTCCACCATTTGATTAATATTGGAAATGAGCAGAGAAATAATAGCAGTTACTTATTGTAGCAAAGAGATCCAAATGTGACAATAGATATTTTGAGGGTCTGTAGAACGGTCCTGACCCGAAATGTTGTCTGTCCATTCTCTCCGTAGATGCTGACTGACCCGTTTTCTTCCTACACTTTGTATTTTTTATCAAGATGCCAGCAACTGCAGTTCCTTGCATCTCCAAATTTTAAGGATGGTGGGAACAAGCAAGGGTGTCTGGCCTGTCCAAAAATCAGTGATATTCAAGTCCTGAATTCAACAGCTTCTTTCAAATATTTTTCTCCTTCATGCATTCATTCACCAGACATGTTAATTTTATAGCATTTAGCAGAGGTTTTTAAGTTATTGTTATGTTAAGCTGTCAGCAGTACTCTTTTAATACAACAAATAACTACGTCACATATTGTGGGGTTTTAATGAATAATGTTGTGAGAAAACTGAATTATTTAAAAGCCTATAATAAGTTTGTTTTCATAGCACCTCCTGACTCAGAAATATTATATTACCACTAGACTAAGTGGTAACACGGGAGGCCTGGTCCCCCACCGCAACCCATCCCCAACGCAATATTCCGCCACTCACCCATAGCCCCTAACTGCGCAGGCGCGGTTATTGTCCCATCATCCCCAGCACTCCCTCCTTCTCCTCTTCATGTGTGGGATGGGAGAAAGGGACGGGAAGTGTGTTGTGTGGTGGAGGGGGGGGGGGGGAGTGGTGGTGTGGGTGGGAGGGGAGGTGTTAGGAGGGAGGGGAGGAGGAGTGGGAGGGTTGTGGAGGTGGGGGGGTGTGGGGGCGAGGGGAAATTGTGGGGGGGCGGGGAGGGAGGTGTGGGGGTGGGGGGGGGGTTGTAGGGGTGGGGAGTTCTGGGCGGGTTTTGTGGGGCGGGGGGTTGTGGGGGCAGGGGGGGTTGAGGTGGTGGGGGGGGGTGCTGTGTGTATGTGGAGGAGGCGGGGGGGTTTTGGGGTGGGGGATTGTGCGGGCAGGGGGTTGTGGGGGCGGGGAGGTGTGGGGGAAGAGGGGAGTGTGGGCGGGGACGGGTGTGAGCTTGGAGAAAAGACGGGGGAAGAGCCATGGGGCGAGGAGGGCATCACGGGTGAGGCGGGGAAGAGCCAGCGAGGGGGGCAAGAGAGGTAGTGCTGGAATTGGCAGTGCGATGGGGACTCACATCAGGCGCTGGTTGCTGGTCATTCTTTTCCACCAGGATCAGAGTCTCCGCTTTCCGTTTGTCGACATCCTTGACTCCGGGCTGGACTGGGCCTCTGACCCTGAGCTGGGTCTCCGACTGGGCTGGGTCTCCCACGCTGGGCTGGGTTGGGTCTCCGATGCTGGGCTTGGTCGTGTCTCCAATGCTGGGCTGCTTGGGAAGGGGCTGCTTGGGGTCGCTTCGGGTCCCTCCGAAAATTATGTCCGGTTGGAAACCTCCACCGGCCATCCTCAGCTCCAGTAAAGACGCTATGGCGCAGGAAGGGGCAGAACGTCCCAGGGAATGACAGTTTCTTGCTGGTTTGCCAGCATTGGGGAGGGGGAAAGGGAATAGTATTTTAGCCTTTCAAAGATATTGCTGAAAAGTCCATGTGCATTACAGAATCAGAGAAAAGTTACCGTATGGAGAGTATTTGCTATCCAGCTAGTTACAATTCTTTGCACACCATCCAAAGGCCTTCAAATTCTTTATTTTCAAGTATTTACGTCAATGCCTTTTTAATGCAATCATTTCATACACTCTGGCTGTGCAATCCAGAACATTAACCGTGTAAATAAGGGCTTTTCCCATGATATCGCTTCAGGTTCTTTTGCCAGTCACCTCCATTGATGCAAGATCATTTGAACCTTAAACTTTCCACCAGTGTGAACAGTTTCCATCTATCTACTCTGTTGAAGCCTTTTATGATTTGAGATCCCTCAGTCTGAATCCCTCTTAAACCGTTCTGTTCTAATGACCAACCTGACTATCCGGTTAATCTGTCTATCTCAATAACTAAATCCCTTCAATAATCCTAATATATCTCAGCTGAATTCTGCCTAAAACCCTTGTATCTTTCCGAACAAGCAGTGCCCATCCCTGAGAACAGTGCTACAGTTGTGATTGAATCTATACATCTTCCCCTTGCTCTCACATTCCATCACACTTCTGGCCCTGTCCCACTTGGGCGATTTTTCAGCGGACTGCCGGCGATTGTCAAGTTGCCGGCAGTCGCCTGAAAGACCGGAAACTGGAACGGTGACTGTCAGAGTGGAACACACACACTAACACATCACAAAGACGGGGGCCAGGACAAGCGGGGGAGAGCTGTCTAAATAATTCCCATGGTGCAAAGCCAAGGTGATGCAGACACACACCGCGATAAACAGGAAGGTTGGCACTGTAACTAAGACAGCTAAAGCACAGTGTACGGTAAGTCCTTTAAGAGAGGGGGGGAGAGGGTGGAGAAGGGGGAGAGGGAGGGAGAAAGAGGGAGAAGGAGTAGAGACAACTTTGAAGAAACCAGAGATACACGGCTGTGAACTTCGGCAGACATTTAACATTACCGTCAGTTCCTTGGTTCTGAAAACTACTGCTTACCTTTCTCCCCAATGAGCCAATTAAATTCACTGGAGCCGGTGCTCCAACTTACGAGAACCTTCGGCCTCCTGGCAACCCATTAGGACATCCTTGCCACCCACCTACGACTCGAGAATTCTCGCTAATCTCCATGACGACTTCAATCTAGTCTCCGCTAATTTTTCAACATGTTGGAAAATTCTCGGTGACCATAATGAGACCGCGACTAGTTCCCAAAATGTGGGAACTCCTCACGACCATGAAGGCGTCTCCCCGACAACCACCCGCGAACATATGGCGACCATGTGGCGACTGCAAAGTCTCATGCAGTCGCCTAAAAAGTTGCCTAAGAGGGACAAGCCCATTAGTGTTCTGTGTGTTATATTTAATTTGCATTCTCTGTCATTTGCAATGAAGCAATTATCTCAGATTTCTGTGTTACTGAATCTCTTTTTAGAAACTTTCTCTATAGTTTATATATGTACATCCTCATTTACCCTATCAGAATGTAACACTTGCATTATCAGCAACAAATTTTAAGATTTTTTTTTTATTTTAAGATTTTCAGGATCCATTCTAAAGGCAGCAAAAGACAGATGAACAGCACAGAACACAAAAGATAGGACTGCGTTTAAACTTATTTTTGAGATATGGCATTGTCAGCAAAGATATTAATGTACCACCAGGTAATATGACAATCTGGTGGTGTTAAGCCCCTGTCCCACTTGGGCGGCCACCACCATGACCTCTGGCGACCTTGCCCATGACCCATAGTCACGGGAAGTTCGCCACGAGGTTGTAGGAGGTTTTCGTCACTCTCCTTCATGGTCGAAAGTGGTCTCCGCATAGTCGAGGCTTCAGCTAGGTCACGGTAACATTTTTCAAGATGTTAAAAATTGGCCGCGATAGGTCGCTGCGGGAAAGATCAATATAGTATTGGCGTAGGTTTGGTCAAAGCCAGTCTTGGTAGGTCGTGAAGCTAGTTCTTCGTAGGTACTCGAAGTTGGTCGAAGGTAGTCGAAGGTAATAGCTCCGGGGTGAAAAAAAGGTCAGGAGAGAAAAAAGGTAATTTAAACAGCAGCACTTGACCTCTGTCACTCCAAGTCAAGTCACATTTATTTATATAGCACATTTAAAAAACAACTCTCGTTGGCCAAAGTGCTTTACATTTGTTATACGAATAGCACAACAAAACAAATTACATACATATATACATGTAGCCCTCACTCAGAGGACGTCAGGAAAGGCTTGGGAGTATAGATAAGTCTTTAGTCTTGACTTAAAAGAGTCGATGGAGGGGGCAGTTCTGATGGGAAAGGGGATGCTGTTCCACAGCCTAGGAGTTGCAACCGCAAAGGCGCGTTTGCCCCCGAGATTATGCCTAGACCGTGGGATATTCAGCAACCCCAAGTCGGTCGATCTGAGGGGCCTGGAGGTGGAGTGGTGGGTGAGAAGACTTTTTATGTAGGTGGGGGAAAGCCCATTGAGGGCTTTGTAGACATGGAGGTCATTATAAACAGCCAGGGCATGTTCATTCGGTACCCGGCCATGGCGCCGACAGACAAGAAGCCGAAGCAAAAAACTCGAAGCCAAAGAACCGAATGGAAACGAGGCCGGAAAACGCCAATAAACTGAAAGAGTCCGAAGACGAAACGCCTACTAATCTAAAGGATGGGACGCCAAAATGCAAACTAACCGAAAGGGGGAACACCTAAAAGCCAACGAACCAAAAAGCTGCGTCGCATAAAAGTAAACTTACCGAATGGCCGCTCTGTCGAACATCACCTACCCGAAAGGCGGCGTCGCCCTCAGGCCAAAGGACCGACTGCCGCTCAACAGAAAAGTCCAATAACGGACATGACGTTCCCGGGGGGCAGGACTTGTCAGCGATTGGTCCAGACCCCCGTGTCCGTCACATCAATGTGAGGCATGAACATTGTCCCAAACCTCCGCTCCACCCGACCCGCAGCACGTGGAGGGTGACCGTGGGAGAGTGGAGGCTGTACACATTCGGCCGATTTCAACTTGGTGCTTGGGTTCAGATTGCCCAGTCACCAATGGCTTGTGTGGGAAAATGAACCCCACGCTCCCGTCTCCCCCTCTCTCTCTCATCTTCTCTCTCTCTCCCTTCTCTCTCCTCTCCCACCCCTCTTCTCTCTCTCTCCTCCTCTCTCTCCACTCTTCTCTCTCTCCTCCTCTCTCTTCCCCTCCTCTCCCCCCCCCCCCTCTCTCTCCCTTCTCTCTCTCCCCTTCTCTCTCTCCCCGCTTCTCCCTTCTCTCTCCCCCCTTCTCTCCCCCTTCTCTCTCTCCTTCGTCTCCACCCGCGGGAGCGTTCCACTGTCACTGACCGCGATGCACCGCCATCGGACCCCAACCTCCCCTCCAGGGTGATTCTCACGCCCAAAACAGGCAGCATCTCTGGAGAGAAGGAATAGGTGTTTCAGGTTGAGACCTTTCAGGCGCACTCTGAAGAATGGGTGGAGACGGAGGAGAGGAAGAAGGGGGGGAGAAGGGGGAGAGAAGGGAGGGGGAGAGAAGGGAGGGAGAGAGAAGGGAGGGAGAGAGAGAGAAGGGAGAGAAGAGAGGGGAGAGAGAAGAGGGAAGAGAGAGGAGGAGAGATGAGGGAAGAGAGAGGAGGAGAGAGAAGGGAGAGAGAGAAGGGAGAGAGAGAGAAGAGTGGAGAGGGAGGAGCAAGAGAAGAGGGGGAGAAGGGAGGACAGAGAAGGGAGAGAGAGAAGGGAGAGAGAGAAGAGGGGAGAGAGAAGTGGGAGACGGGAGCGTGGGGTTCATTTTCCCACACAAGCCATAGGTGACTGGGCAATCTGAACCCAAGCACCAAGTTGAAAGTGGCCGAAGGTGTACAGCCCCCAATCTCCCACGGCCACCCTCCGTGAGCTATGGGTCGGGTGGAGCAGAGGTGTGGGACAATGTTCATGCCTTCACAGTGATGTGATGGACGCGGGGGTCTGGACCAATCGCTGACAAGTCCCGCCCCAGGCAACGTCATGTCCGTTATTGGACTTTTCTGTTGAGCGCCAGTCGGTTCGGTGGCTCGTAGGCAACGCCTCCCTTTAGGGTAGGTGGCATTTCGACAGAGTGGCCATTCGGTAAGTTTGCTTTTAGGCAACACAACTCTTCGGTTCATTGGCTTTTAGGCGTCCCGCCCTTTCGGTTATTATGCGTTTCGCCTTCAGACTCTTTTGGTTTATTGGCGTTTCGGCCTCGTTTCCATTCGGTACTTTGGCTTCGACTTCTTTGCTTCAGCCTCTCGTCCATCGGCACCACGTCCGCACACGGTTCATTCATAGCTGGCGAGTTTTTTGGAGAGGAGACTTCTGTTTTGGAGATGGCACCAAAAAGGCAGCAGCGCAGGGGGTGGAAACAACCCTAAAAAAAACCCTGCCATGCAGGTGTTGCCCACCGAGAAGAAGGACTGGCAGGATGTGATAGTGCAGGAGGAGGTAGCCCTGCATGAGAAACCGCTAGAGGAGGAGACCAGGGTGGTAGTCTATGTCCCCACCACCACCCCATCCTTCACTGCCTCATTTGAAGGCAGCAAAACAGCCCTTGCTACTGTGTCTGACACAGCATCAGGGGCAGATGCCCCATTGGTGCTGAGGGTGGGCTGGAGGAAGGTTATGCCCCACACCTTCACCACGCAGCAGGAGGGGAATCTTGAGGATTGGTTCCTGCAGAATGCCATCCTGTACAAAAAGGAAAACAAGGGGTACAGGGACAGGACAAGAATGGCATGCTTGCCATCCACTGCCCCACATGTGTGCTTAAAGTTCCATCTTTTGTCAAAGCCCAGCGTCACTCTCTTCCAGTCATCTGGTGTACTGGGACAGTCCATCACATCATCTCCATTCACCCATTGAGACCTCTTCCTGTGCTTCCTCTTCACCCTTGCTCTTCCCCTTCTGCTTTTCTTAAAAGGCTGCTGAAGCAAAAGGGCTACTGCAAACAGCAGTAGTTGTATTTTTACTAACATCATCCAAACTAGTTCCTTCTTTGCTTGCATGGTTCAGAATGATTTGCCACAGACCATCCTCGAGTAAAACGTACATGGTCGAAGCCAGTCTTCAACATAGTCGAAGGAGGTCTTCTTCATAGTCGAAGGAGGTCTTCTTCATAGTCGAGGGAGGTCTTCCACATAGCCGTAGGAGGTCGTACACATAGTCATGGAAGGTCATAGGAGGTCGTAGGTCACCGCAACCTTGATTTTTTTTAAAGTCGCTTTAGGTCGCCAGAGGTCGCGATGGAAGTCTCCTAAGTGGGACAGGCCCTTTATGGTTAAGTAAGTAAGTAAGTAAGTTTATTGGCCAAATATTCACATACAAGGAATTTGCTTTGGTGCTCCACCCACAAGTAACAACATGACATACAGTGACAGTTACGAATGACTCAGAACACACTAAACATTAATAATAATAAAACATTAATGATAAAACACCATTGATCAAGCATGTGAACCAACAAAATATCAGATCAAAGGGAGGCTACAGATTTTTGGCTGTTGAGTAGAGCAACTACTCATGGATAAAAACTGTTTTTATGTCTGGTTGAGGCAGCTTTGACAGTTCGGAGTCGCCTTCCAGAGGGAAGTGATTCAAAGAGTTTGTGGCCAGGGTGAGAGGGGTCAGAGATGATCTTGCCCGCTCACTTCCTGGCCCTTGCAGTGTACAGTTCATCAATGGAGGGAAGGTTGCAGCCAATAACCTTTTCTGCTGATCAGGCGATTCGCTGCAGCCTCCAGGTGTCGTGCTTGGTGGCTGAGCCAAACCAGACCATGATGGAGAAGGTGAGAACAGACTCTACGATGGCTGTGTAGAATTGGACCATCATTGCCTGTGGCAGGTTGTGCTTCCTCAGCTGTCGCAGGAAGTACATCCTCTGTTGTGCTTTTTTGACTGTGGAGTCAATGGTAGACCCCCACTTAAGGTCCTTGGAGATGATGGTTCCCCGGAACTTATCATCATTAATGTAACTTTCTTTATTTAATTAACTAATTTTAAATTCCCCAGATGCCATGATAAACAGACTCTTCAGTTTTGAAGATCTTGGGGAGAAAGAGTCACTGTGTAAGACAGAGAGACAAGGCTTCCTTTCAACGTAGAGGAGAAGAAGGGAGGAAGAGCAGAAGGTGTGATGGACCTGAGGAGATTCAATGAAAAAAGGATCAATATAGTTGACAACACCAGCTATAAAGAAGTTTTCAAAGATAAATTGGGTTCAAAATAGAAGTACAATTGGTAAGCATGAAAGAACATACCAAATTAAATATTTTCATTTGACAAAACCTCCAAAAGAACCCGTAAACATTTGCGGGCAAGGCGGCAACATTTAAAAAAAGAAACACTTATTATTCGTGGGCCTGACTACTAATATAAGGTGCATTTGCGGAAAGCTGTGTACGAACCACCGTGGCCTAAAAATCCATCAAGCGAGAATGAAAATGCTCAGAGAAGGAGAAAGAGGTGCAGCGCACAGGCCTTGAACCTGGTGAGACGCAGGAGGAACCCGGGCAGGACTCACCCCACAGAGCCCAGTCCCTCCACGCACTAGAGTCTCCCAACCCCTGCAGAGTAGTTCCACAGCAACGGAGTGGGTGACCTCCAGCCAGCAACTGGAATGAATTGCTGCAGTTTGACAAAGACGTGACAAACATCATTCAAGCCACAGCCAAAGGAGATATAGAATGCCGACTAGCCCATAGAGGTGGGCTGTAGAGGCTTTGCATGATGCTCGCTCTGCAAAGTCCTCAACCAGTTGGGCATTACGGGGCTGGCAAAGAAGAGGGCCATTCAATCCGCAAGCAAAGCCGCAGAGAAATCCACTAGGTGGCTTTGGATTAAGAGGGTTGATCCGTGGGTGGTTGCTGCTGGAAGATGTATCTTTCACACATTGATAAGATAAACGATACAAAATATTTATTTCCATGTAACCATTGTGCCAGGCAATAAAATTAGCTCACTCCACATCAAACCAATTATTTTACTTTCTAAGAAATAACACGTCAACCACACATTTCTGTGGAAATACTTTTTCTCCGAAAACTGGACAAAAACACTTTTCAGAATCATCTACATAAAGCTTGATCAGTCTTCCTCTTACACTTTTAAAATCTTCCAAATTATTGACAATTATGACATTTGGACAGAAATATGGACATGAAGAATTGAGAGGGATATGGGCCAAATGTGGGCAAGTGGAAAGTGCCCAGAATGCCAACTTGGTCCACATGTTGTGTAGTTCTATGACTCAATTGTCCTATATTGTATGTCACATGCTATGCATGATTCTTGCTAGGTGGTGCTGAGAACATATGGAACCATGTCTGCTGTTCTGAAGGAATTTAGCTGAAACTTGTGAAGTTGAAGACTGTGCTGTGATCATTGTGATGCATCATAAAGATACCCAGAGTGATCAATCCAGGAAAGTGTCATCGCGCTTAGGTTAGGGAGCATTGTAAAGTTGGTGTGGAGTCAGGTCCATTAGGCCTCCGTCTGTGCTGAGGCCTAATGGAGCTGACGACCTCGAGGCTCCGGAGGCAGAGCACCGTCAGGACTCGCTCTGAGCTCGCTCCCGTGAGAGTGGTCCGGCTCAGGGCTGGAAGAGGCTGGGACGCTCCCGTGAGGACGGCCAGCCCGATGGTGGAACGAGGCTCCCGTCGGAGCGGCCGAGCTCGGGGAGGTGCGGCGCTCGCAGCCCGAGGGAGGTTCGGCGCCCAAGTCGGGGCGGCCCGGTCCGGGGGGAGGTTCGGCGCCCAAGTCGGGGCAGCCCAGCCCGGGGAAGTAGCGACGCCCAAGTCGGGGCGGCCCGGTCCGGGGGGAGAAGCGACGCCCAAGTTGGGGCGGCCCGGTCCGGGGGAGAAGCGACGCCCAAGTCGGGGCGGCCCGGTCCGGGGGAGGTTCGGCGCCCAAGTCGGGGCGGCCCAGCCCGAGGCTGAAGATGGCGCAGTACTCACGTGAGGGTGGCTGGGACGGTGTTCTGGCGGCGGTGGCCTGAGTCCGGGGTTCGGCCGCGGGCCAGCAGCTGCTTCTGCAGGACTGGTGGGCGGCAGCTTCAACCACCCCGGGCCGCGGTGTTTGAGCCGCGGGACTGTTCTTAACATCGCCCGGGGGGGGGGGGGGGGGTATCGCCCCAGCGCAGAGGGAGAAGAGGAGGGAAGAGACTGCAGACCTAAGACTTTTGCCTCCATCACAGTGAGGAGATGCTGGGTGGACTCACTGTGGTGGATGTTAATATGTGTTTATTGTTGTTTTATTGTATGGTATTATATGTATGACTGCTGCAATTTCGTTCAGACTTCGGTCTGAATGACAATAAAAGGCTATCTATCTATCTATCTATCTATCTATCTATCTATCTATCTATCTATCTATCTATCTATCTATCTATATGTAGCCATTTGCCACGCTACTGCGGGAACCAAGACTGGAAGATTTTGATGATGTTCAACATAATAATTGTGTGAGAAATAAAACAGAAAATACTGGAAATGGTGTTGACGAGTGCAGGGCGATGGATAAAGTGTTTACTCACTTGTGTACTCTGTTGCATTGCTGCAAGTAAGAATTTAATTGTTCTATCTGGGACATTTGGCAACATTTGACAAACACTTTCTCATTTTGTGTGTGATGAGCATGTTCATGTTAGAGGAAGCAGAGGGGAGCTGCAGGAGGCAATAGACGGAATGTTAGCAGTGGTCGCAGGTCAAGGTGGAAGTGGAGTAGGCTGCTGGAGGCCCTGCAGAAGTCAGGGGGTCGCATAGAAGAAACAGCACTGCAGGTCCCACAGAGGTTGGAGGTACGTGCAGATCAGATGCAGCCTGCAGCAGCTGTGTGGAGCGGTGGTGGTGGACACCAGCTCAGCCGACCTCTCCATCATCTACCTATCCAACGACTGTCCCATTAAGGCCAGGATAAGACTCGATAATTTTAGGAACTTGATATTTAAAAGCTAGAAGATGGCGCTAGATATATGGTAACTCTTTGCATCCTGCCTCAGAAATTATCTACTTTATTTTACATAAAAATCATTGCACTCTTGTACTTATGATTGTGGTTTTGTATGGCATGATTTTACTGGATTGTATGCAAAACGGAGCATTTCATTATGTCTGGGTACGTGCGATGATAAAGTAGCTATTGAAGTATTGTAACAGCAGTTCAGAGTCTGTGGCAAAAGAAACAGAATTACACGTAAGAACTAAATTACTTTTTGCCAGCTGTTCAGAAGAAAACCATGGCAAGGTGATGCTGACAGATCAAGTTGGAATATCAGACCTGCTGCTGTTTGACCTTCGGCTTGTGTTCCTGATCTTCCAGTGGGGGGGGGAGGGGGGGGGGGGAACCTTCCAAAATAACATCCACTGTTCTTTAACACATATTTTCTGGCTCTGTCCTCATATACAAATATATTGGTCTAAAATATTTAATTGTTTTTATGGGGTCTAAGGAAAAGATATTCTCCCTGATCCAGAACTGGCACTTTTTGGATGCTCAGAGACTGCCTTGTACTTCACGTCTGAAGAACAAGCACTGATGCTTGGTATGGTGGCAGCCAAGAAAATGATCCTAACAGACTGGAAATCATCTACACCCCCCTGCTTCGGAAAATGGCTCAATGAAATGATAATAATCATGCAGATGGAAAGGATACGCTTCTACAACTCCAAGGTACCAAACAACTTTTTAAGTGTTTGGGGACCATTTATCAACCATCTCAAAGTCCAATAATTTCATAATTTCATATTATCTACAGTGATGTAGTCCTGTGACCTTTACTTCTGCTTTCGCAATGCATGACTGTGTAGCACCATGTGGATTGTACCAATACTGTTATGTCTGGCGGCTTTGTTTTATTTTATTTTATTTTTTTTTAAACACTTTTTTTCCTTCCTTTTTATTTCCTGTTGTCTTTTTCAGTTTTTTTTTTTTTTTGTTTGTTTGTTTTGTTAAAAAATTGTATAAAATAATTAAAAATATTAAAAACAATAACAGCTACTAACCTACTAAATAGGATTTCCAGCCTTGTTTTTTTCATGTGGCATTTCTAAGAAAGGTTGGTTGCCTATTTATAGCGCTGGGTATAATAAGACAGAAAATAGGAATGTAGAGTAACACTGGGCCTTAACTTTGACAGTAATTAATATGTTCTTGGGCCCTTTCACATTATTTGTAATGACTGAACAACTTTCAAAGAGCTGGATGAAAAAATCGGCATTCAGTATATTAAAGTATTATTAATCAATGCTGGAAAACCCAAGCAGATTTCACCCCATCTAATTAAAAGGGTAGGTTAATACTAGTTCAAGTTCAAGTCCAAGTTTGTGTTTATGTTTACATGCACCAATTAAGGTACAGTGAAATTTGGGTTAACATACAGCCATACTAAGTGAAAAGCAGCAATAAACACAGCAACATAAAATAAACTTTAACATAAAGATCCACCACAGTTGAATCAACATTCCTCACTGTGATGGAAGGTAATAAAGTTCAATCATCTTCCTCCTTTGTTCACCCATGATTGGGGCTGAACCCTCCGCAGTCTCCGCTGCCGACGGTCAGATGTCCATGCCTTCTCGTCTGGATGATCACAACTCCACGTCAGGGCAGATCGGGACGCATGGAGCTCCCGAGTCGGCCTCGCCTTACCGGAGAAGATGTTAAAGTCCACAGGCCTCGTGGTTGGAGGACTTTTGCTGGTGATCTTCGGCAAGCTCCAAGATGGTGATCCTCGGCAAGCTCCAAGATGGTAAGTCCGTGCCGCACCCATGGCTTGAAGCTCCGAGCCAGTCTTCAGGACACGCCGCACCACTCCACGTAGTTAGGCCGCAGGGGGGAAATGGAGATGCGACACGGAAAAGAATTGCATCTCCATTGAGGTAAGTTACTGAAAAAGTTTCCCCTGACCCCACCCACCCACTCCCCACATCAAACAGACTAAGAAACACTAAAACATACTTTTAAGACATATTTAAAATAATAAAAACAGAGAGGGGACAGACAGGCTGTTGGCAAGGCAGCCACACGGTCTCATGCCATGCAGATGGCACCAAAACAGAGAGCATGGTTAAATAGGAGAGATATGAGGGGGGGGGGGGATTTAAGAGGAACCTCAGGGCAACTTTTTATTCAGAGGGTGGTCAGTACCTGGAAAGAGCTGCCAGAGGTAACTAGAGAAGCATACAATTATGAGTTTCAAATAACATTTGGGCAGATATATGGATAGGAAGGGGTTAGAATGATATTGGCCAAATGCAAGCAAATGGGACTAGTCCAGAATGACAAATTGGTTGGCATGGACGTTGGGTCATAGGACCTGCTTCCATGTTGTATAGCTCTATGGCTAATTTGCCAGTGAACAGAGAAAAGAGAATGGGATTTAGCTTTTGAAGAGGAAGCTCCGATCGTGAGGGATTAGATTATGGAATTTGTGTATTGCGAGGAGGCATCGTGTCATGGAGTGAGCAGTGAGTGTGAAAGGACTCAGACCACGTAGGATCCTCAGACAGTGGTGGTGGGTGGGTGTAATGTTGCCGGTAATTTGGAGTGAGGATGAGGGAGAGACTGTGGCAGCAGCTTTACCTGAGGGGTTCAAGCCCTCCTCGAACTGCCAGGAAGCAGATTTCCCCACCGGATAAATTCTCCCTTCAGCTGACATGATTCTCGTGCTGTGGGAAAGCGCAGGCCAAGTTTTTAAATCTAAACTAATGATAAAATATGAGGGACACAGCTGATTTAAATTAAAAATCATCAGCCCACTTCTCCACAATTGGATACTTGTTCATCATTAAACCTATGCTAGTTAAGACAATGTAGGTATATCTGACATGGCTTTAATGCCCGAGTTCTATTTCTACATATTTGTTCCACCCCAATCTCCTTTCCCAATACTCACCACAATTCATAGTCAATAAATATTCACATAATGGCTCGTCTCCAGTTGGTTCAAAATGCTGCTGCTCGCCTTTTAACTGGAACTCGAAAGAGGGAGCACATAACGCCAATTCTGGTCTCCCTCCACTGGCTCCCGGTGTACTTTCGAGTTCATTTTAAAATTCTTTTATTTGTTTTTAAATCTTTAAATGGGCTCGCCCCGCCTTACCTCTCTGAGCTGCTTCATCCCTATGCTCCTGCCCGGTGCCTCAGGTCAGCTGATCAGCTGCTCCTGGAGGTACCGAGGTCTAAGCGGAAGCTCAGAGGGGATAGAGCCTTCTCTGTTGCTGCTCCGACATTATGGAACACTCTGCCGTTGCACACCAGACAGGCCCCCTCACTGTCCATCTTCAAAAACCAGTATTAAAACACATTTATATTCCTTGGCTTTTGACCCTGCTTGAGACTTTCCTCCTGTTTTAGTGCTTTTAATGTTTTTAATTTTATTGTTTTTACTCTCTCTTTTAATGTTTTTATTGTCGTGTAATAATTTTTTGTCCATGATTAGTCATGTACAGCACTTTGTTGCAACAGTGGTTGTTTTTAAAGTGCTCTATAAATTAAGTTATTATAGTTATTATTATTATAATCTCCAGTACAGATTATTGTAAATCAAGGCTATATGGATGGCACAGAAAAAAAATTGCCACTGATATAAAGCTGCAGTGTGAGGAGAATAAATAAAGAATGTTGTCAGGAGCTTCAGCAGAGATATTGAATTACAATGCATTTTGAAGTTAAATCAACAAAAAATAACAGCAATGTATATTAGTAATTAGAAAGCATAAATTAAAGATGGTCATCAAAAAAAGACGTTAGGATTTACTGTTTTTTATAACATAAGATTCTCAGAAAAATAATGAGTCATGGAAACAGAATCCATAATATATTTCAAACAAGGTAATTAAATATCTGAAATATTTTTCAAAATGTTTGAGGAAAATCAAGGGAAATTTAGCTGGATATCTGTGGGCAAAGAGCTGGTCTCGGGTGGGAGAAGCCTCACAAGTTCCACATCTTTCCTGTAATACTGTGTCATTCGAAGTAGAGCCACCAAAGGCAGAAACACAAGATATAATAAAAAATACTTCGGCGAGTCGAAACTGTGAGTTAATTCAATGAACTTTATTACAAACGATAAAACAATGAATAAACGCGAGTCGCTAAGACAACCAACAAAATGATGTTGCATCCACAAGCGTGGCGCTAGAATGAATAAACTCGACAAAAGTGTGCAAAACACGCTCCCCGCCCCCACGTGACTGGGGCAACCAATCCGGAAGTTAGACTACCCCAAGGCACCAGCAGGTGCTGCTAAATTACAAGTATAACAAAACTAAAATTCAGAGAAAGTGTAGCTGTGGTTTTCTATTTTGCAGCAAACAAGCCCTGCTGTGCAGGCTTTTATGCCAACCACATTACTGGGAGAAAAATAAAACTATTAATAAAACTTGTAACTTGTGTTAGTTACTGTACAGTGCCCTCCATAATGTTTGGGACAAAGACCCATCATTTATTTATTAGCCTCTATACTCCACAATTTGAGATGAGAGATTTGTAATTTAAAAAATCACGTGGTTAAAGTGCACATTGTCAGATTTTATTAAAGGGTTTTTTTATACATTTCGGGTTTCACCATGTAGAAATTACAGTTGTGTTTATACGGGCTGCACTTTCGACCCATCCTCGCGGCCTACCAACGGGCCTGGAGCGGCGTTTCCTGAGGGGACCACCCAATACCTCGGCTTCGGTGGCGGCACAGCGCTGGAGCGCTATCGCGGAGCGGAGCGGGCGATGCCTTGCCCGGGTCGCCGCGCTGGAACTCCGGTGAGCTGAGACCGCCGAGAAAAACATCGCGGAGTGGCAGGACTGTGGAGTGGCCAGCCGCGGGTAGCCACGCTGAACTTTAACATCGGGAGCCTGGGATCTCTCGCCGAGATCGCCAGTGGTGGAGCTCCGTCCGGCACGGCCTTATAGGCTACGGAAACCACAGTTTCCGGTAAGGGAAGCGGCCGTTCCAGGGTTACCATGCTGCTGAAAGGATTCTCCCGACGCCGGAGCACTATCCCCCGGCGAGAACACCAAAGCACACAACTACATAAATGTTAACATAAATATCCACCACAGCGGACTCCCACATTCTTCACTGTGATGGAAGGCAATGTTCTTCCCTCTTTATTTTCCCGCGTTTGGAGCAGTCGAACCATCCGCAATCGGGGTGATTGAAGCTCCCTCAGCCGGCGATCAAAGCCCCCTATCGGGGCGGTAAAAGCTCCTGCTGTTGGTGCTCCCGAAGTCCGTCCCTATCCTCGACTTCCTCATTCACAGACAACAGGAGGCGGGCCGACTGAATTTAGGCGTCGGACGGTGACGTCATCACGCAACGCCACACCGGGCGGTGACGTCATCATGCAATGCCACACGCTAGGCGTACGCCGTCAATCCTCCAACCCCACCCCCCCACACACACATAAAATAAGTTAATGTCTCATCTCATCTACTTCAGCATCAGTTCCATATGTGATTAGACCTAAAATTCACTTGAGATCTTTGACCTTGTAGAATGGAGTTTCATTCAAACAGCTTGGAATAAAATATAATTTAATTTCTTTGCTATTTAAATCGTTTCAGGATATTTCACTCTATAAAAATCCAGCATTTGGTAGTTAATTTTATAATTGTCAGCACACATTGATAGGTAGCCTATGTTTTATTTTAAATAGGTAAAATGCACCTCATTCCAAAGCAGTACCATTTTTCCAGGAATGTCTGCCACAATTTTTGAAACAGCTATTCTTTTACTAACATTGCAGTGCAAACTTACATTTACTTACATTGCAGTGGCAAACATGAAGAGCCAGAGAAATGTTCAGATCAGTCAAAATTTCCAGATGCCTGAGACAAATAAGTAAATGTGATGAATAAATAACGAGCCATCACAGGAAACTACTGGAAAGAAGAATTGAGTCTTGAGAAGAATTGGCATAAAGAACCACAAACCTATTCACTAACAGGAAATGTAGTCAAGGAAAGAGCAAGACAGACACCATTGTATGCAGATGCCGAGAAGTATGTTCAGCTCTGGCTGAACAACTTCTATTCTTGTGTGTGAACTCAATAAAAAAAATAGGCAAAATGATAGACAACTGAAAATGCAAGTTTTAGTTAGCTATTGGCCAAAGCATTGAAGTCCCTGGCTTCAAATGAGAACACTTAAAATGTTAAGAAACTTAAAATTTACATTTTGAGAGGACATTTACAAATGTTTTGAATATTTTCATGAGGCCCTTTACTCACAAACTTTGCGAAGGTCTTCACTAGGGTTGCCAATTAGCCGTGACATCCCATACATTAGGCTAAATTGGTTTGTCCCATACAGGACCGCCCTTGTGCCATATTTGACTGCTACTACTCGGGTCGACTGTCGGGTTGGAGCTCCGCTTCCAGCCCCGCCTCACCCGTCCCGACGTAGTGCAGCCCATGGAGTGCAGCAGCAGTGCCTCGCCCATGTTTGGCAGCCCGGCCAGCTGTCCGACTTTCAGACCTTCGCTTACCGCCGACACCACCACCCCTCCTTCTCATGGCCGATCATCGGTTCATGAGTTGGATGGGGTGCCAGACTTTGCACAAAGTCTGGCACCCGGGCCAAAACTCCACAGCTGGCTTGCCGGCTGGGCTTTGTATGTAGTCCAGCACCCAGGCCAACTCATCAATCACCCAGCCATGGCCGTGTCGGTCAATGAATCGCCATCAAGAATTTGTCCCTTATTTTGACCTTTTGTCCCTTATTTGTTAGTGAGAAAGTTGGCAACCCTCGTCTTCACCCAGGTGAAATTAATGTCTTCTGGTGAACAAAGAATTTTCAGCCACATAAAGGGTCCATCACACTCATGTGATTTATCATTATTTTCAAAGATACATCCAAGACTCTATTACTTGTTTGCAAACAAAACAGAAGTTAAAACAATCATAAACATGATTCTCTTTCAAAATAGTCACAGCAGAAAACATTTTAAATTCTTTTGATCCATCTGCCTCCTTTCAATTTCACCGCATACTGATCTCAATTGATTCTTTTCATTGCCTATGCCACATGCTGCTGGCACACCTTTCAATTATCACTCAGGGCCTTCATCACTTTGATCACTTTGATCAATCTGGAGGTCAATGCATTTATTATTACAAATAATAATTGGCTTCAAAACTCCATGTAGCAGTGTTGATAGTTAACATCACAGGTTGTATATGTTATTACTATATGTAATACGATCAATTAAGTTGAAGATGTCTAAATTAACATTGTATGTAAATATTGTACAATATATCCCTCTACCTTGTCATCCAAAGTAAAAACAAGTATATTTGATTAGTTCCAAAGCCTGATAATTCTCTGGTAACTAACAAAAGGTAATAATTTGATTTAAGAAATTGAGAGTTAAAAAATAGTAAGATTAAACGAGAACTACCAGTTTGAAGTTTGATCGTTATTTTATGAGGAGTAACGTTGAGGGATTACGTGAAGAACCCCGCAAGAACGCTTGCGTGTCATTCTTCATAGCAGCGGTGTGAAATCACAGATAACTGTAATGACTAAACATAGTAAGATTAGAGAAGAGATACCAGTTGAGTATATGATCAAGGGTGGGAGCGGAGGGCACGTAATCCCTTAACGTTACTCCTCATAAAATAACGATCAAACTTCAAACTGGTAAGTTCTCGTTTAATCTTACTATTTTACTTCGGAGTCACGTGAGTGACTACGTGAAGATTTTAAAGCTCTGTGATTTCATGCCGTGGAAACGAGTCCATGCATCACATCTGCCTTGATTATGGGGAGAATAGTGTTAACATCATTAGACATCAATATGATATTGAAAACCCAACGATAAATATATTAACACCAAATTATAGCCCCTATTTATGGGGTAAAGTATATTACAGAACTTAAAATTGTTTCTGCAAATGTTCCAGGTTCAATGACTGGTTTGTTATAAAATCGTTGGAAAGTTTTCTCCGTTGATCATCCTGCTGTCTTGAGGATTTGGTCCATAGGAACATCCAACTTCATAGCTGCCGATGTAGCTGCAGCCCTGGGGGAGTGAGATTTTAAAATGCTAGTGTCTGCTCCAGCCTTTATTAAGACCTGTTTTAGACATCTAGAGATGGTCTGGACTGTCACTGTTTTGAGTGGCTGTTTTTAGCTGATTAAAAGTGACAATTCTTTCCCTCTGATGATCTTAGTATACTCCATATATAATAGTAAGTGTGTTACAATAC
Organism: Leucoraja erinaceus; assembly: GCF_028641065.1. Lineage (NCBI taxonomy): Eukaryota > Metazoa > Chordata > Chondrichthyes > Rajiformes > Rajidae > Leucoraja > Leucoraja erinaceus. Next base: position 32,421 of record NW_026576723.1, on the reverse strand, counting down.
AGACACGATCATCTGTCGGGTAGGCCCTGAATTCTGTTTTTAGGCCTGCTGACCCCTGTCTGTTTTGTTTAACTAATTCATTGATGTGAAAAGTTACATTTCCAGATGAAATAGTCATGTTGTCCAGCCTTAGTTTCTGTAGCGACTGGACCCTATGTGCCGTGAGCAAGGCCATCAGCATGACTGTTTTCATAGTCAGTTTCTGTAGGGACAGAGCTGTAGCTGGAGACCAGTTTTTTTTAACATGGTCAGTATAATGCTCATATCCCATATTTGGGAGTACCTGGTTCTTGGGGGATTAACATTAAAAATGCCCCTCATGAGTTTGGTTACCAGGGTGTGTTCCAACAGAATGCCACTCTGTTCCTTGCCACAGGTATGTTGACAGAGCACTTCTGGCGCAGTTGGTGGCACTATGACTGAGCCTCTCATCGTAATGGAGGCTTGCCAGGAATTCCAGAACAGACGGGATGTTCATAGATCTGTGGGTGATTTTATTGTTGTGACAGTACATTTCCCATTTCTTGACGACACCAAGTACTGTTTTTTGGTGGACTGTCTGTGGGCCGCTGAAATAATATCCACTGTTCGGTCCGTCAGTCCCAGGTATAGTAGAAGTGCTTTTGAACTCAACAAATTAATAGGTTTATATAATTATGACATGGGTAACTTCCCCTTGTTGCGGAATGAACCAGTAAATTAGGTCTATAATAGATGGTGATGCATGGTTCTAATACCATGTCTAGTATCACCGGGACCCATGGTTGAGTAGGCCAATCAGGTACTATCAAAATACCAGACGCAGAGTCTTGCTGTATATTCCTAAATACCCGACTGATGAGGCAGAAATGAGGGAATGCATAAATAAACAATCCCCCAATGCAGCGAAAATGCATCTGTTGCCACTCCCCCAGGTTCTGGTTCCCATGAACATAATTCCATAGCTGGTGTGAGCCTGGATGCGAATAGGTCGATATCTGGTGTTCCATACCGTGCTGTAATTTCAGCAAATACATTTTTATCCAACATCCATTCAGTGTTTTCATTGAATTTGCGTGACCTGCTGTCTGCCACTAAATTTAGTTTACCTGGTAAGTAGGTAGCTGATATCCAAATTTCTCTCTCTGGATACACTATTGCCAAATTGTGTTGGCCAGATTGTCACATAATGTCGATTTGTTTCCACCCATATGGTTGACATATGCTACCACGGTGGTGTTGTCAATATGTAGTCTAACATGCTGATGATATAACCCAGAACAATATGACTTAATGCCATGGAATGCACTTAACATTCCCAGGTAGTTTATGCACAGTGTTTGTAATAATGATGCCTCCTGTGCATTCCATCTCCCCCACAGCTGGAGATGGAATTGGTAGCACCCCATCCAAGTGCACTGGCATCAGTTTGTAGTTCCATAGACCGGTAGCTGATAATGTTTGGATTGGAACAATGCCTAACGTTATCTTTCCACCGTTTTAGTTCCATTATGGCCTCTGTTGGTAGCTTCATTGGTCTGTCAAAATGACCACCATTAATTTTTGAGTGCTCGTATTTTAGCCCTCTGTAATTTTTGATAATGTAAAGGTCTGATTTGTGTGGCTGGAAACGCAGCCACTATAATGCCAATTATTCTTGCTACCAGTCTGATGGATGGTTTTGTGATGTCAATGATTTTGCTGCAAGCCTCCATGAAGGTTGTAACCTTTTCTTTCGGCAAAGTCACTGACATGTGAACTGAGTTAAGGGTGAACCCCAGATGATCTATTGTGTTAAATACCATCTGTGGTCACCTCTAATGGGTACTGTATAGTAAGCATCTTTTAAAACGATGCTTGCCATGTAGTAACCTAGGAAATCAATTGCTTAGCAGTAACAAAGGTTTCCATGTAGTAATGAATATATAGTACGAAAGTATTCAAATTAGTCAAATCTATGATGATGCGGCAACCACCATCTTGTTTGTGATAAAGATTTTGGACACGAATTCCTGTGATTCGTGTTGGGTTCCCTCCATTGCTCCTTTTTTATATGGGCACTGTAATTCAGCATGCGCTTATGATTTTTCTTTGCCTGTAAGCATGAACATTCGGTTCGGTACATGCTGATCTGGAGGATTATGTTTTTGTATAAATTCTATGGTATAACCCTATATTTCTGAAAATATAAGTGTCGGTAGTTAATTTATTCCATGCATCCAGATAGAATTATAATCTCCCACCAATCTCGTAAGGAACCAGACCCACCTACCTCCATGGTTACTATTGGTAGGTTTGTTACTTTTTCGGCATCCTCCGTGGACGTTGAGGCACCGGTGTCTGGATCTGTAGTTGGGTCGATGTTGAGGGTTAGCGCATTCCCCAGGAAGGCCGGTCTGGGCCATGGCCTAAAAAGACCGATGTTGAGTGTTCCTGGCCTTTGAGCTTTCACCAGTTTGTCTTGTCCGACTGGGGTGCTTTTTCCTGGCCGAAGTAGTTTTTAGACATTGCTTTAATGAGCCCCCGGGTTTTACCCTCTTCGTCAAGTTCTTTTACCTGTTTTGATAAGTTGCCTCCAAATAGTAATATTGGTGGTTTGGAGGTTCCAGGTTTGCATATTAGGCCTGCAAATTAGGGTCTAAAGCCGGTTGGATGGCACTTCTTCCTAATGCTGTTTACTCGTATTGGTAGTTGCAAAATAAAGCCAGTGCATCCTGGTGATCTACATCATGTCTTTTTTGTTTATTGTGCGGGCGAAAACGGTAATTCCCGCTGTTAGGACTTTCAGAACTTTCTGTAGTTTCTAGTCACTGGCTCTGATTGAGGTTCCGACATGTTTTCAAATACACTGGTTGACACTGGGAACATTCAGTGTTTTGCAGTTCCCTGGTGGTAAGTGTCTTGCTGTGGTGTCCAATAATGCCTGTCCTTATAGCTGGTTGAATGACAAGTAGTCGATACTTGTAGCTATTTTAGGTTCCAGGTTTTGGCCAGTTTGGTCGGGTTGAATAAACTGGGACACCATATCCAATAGGTTTTCTTGCATCCCATGTGCACTAGGGGTATGTTCTGCACCCCTCTTCAGGGTCAGCCCAGAATTGACCCCCTGTACTCCCCTCTGATGATGGATAAACACTGTGCAGCCCTACAAGAGGTACTGCTGTAGGACTTACTAGCTGCCCACTGTGACTAGTCTCCATCTCCCGGAGCCTGTCACTTTGGAGTATTTGCTCCAACAGCTGCTCCAACCGGCTCCAATGCTCACGGGCACTGGCCGTCGTGGCTGCTCCTGAAGTTGCTCCTGCAGCCGCTCCAACCGGCTCCAATGCTCAAGGGCACTGGCCTTCACGGCTGCTCATGTTCCCCACTCCCAGCCGCTCCAACCGGCTCCAATGCTCAAGGGCACTGGCCTTCACGGCTGCTCATGTTCCCCACTCCCAGCCGCTCCAACCGGACCCAATGCTCACGGGCACTGGCCACTCACGGCTATTCAGAGTCGGATTCATCGGAGTCAACGACTCTGTTAGTTTTTTGCTTCTCTCTACCGCCCGGCCATGGCCGGTGCGGGAGCAAAGTCAGGCACAGCTGTTCCCATTTCGGGAGATTGGCGTGCCATTGGCTGCTGCTGCTGGCTGCCCGCAACTGCTGGCTGCCCGCAACTCCTTGGTTCTCCCCCGCTTTTTCGCAGCCTTCGTGAATCTGGTCCATGTCTCCACCTGTAAGGTAAGTGGAAGGAACGCAGAGTCTACTTACCTGCTGCTCCCGGCTTTCAAATTCTGCCGCTAAGGGGAACGTTGTTCCCCCTGCTGTGACCCGTTGCAATGCATGTAGCGTCCTGGCGGGGTTCTTCATGTAGTCACTCACATGACTCCGAAGTAAAATTCTGAGATTTCATGCATGGCACTGAAGAACTCCCACACAGTAGGAAACCAATTGTCAGTGCGGAGATAACATCCAGCCAATGGTTTATTTCAACTATATCCATGATAATAAGTAAGAATCAGTTATGTGAGGTTTCTTGTAAAATTTCAGTTTCATTATTGCTAAACATCAGGCTCAATATTATAACTCAAAGAAATTTCTAGGATATTGAACATTATATAATTGAAATTAAGCTTTCAGTTGTATTCATTTTTTAGCCCTTCTGATTTCAATAGACAATGGACAATAGGGGCAGGAGTAGGCCATTCAGCCCTTCGAGCCAGCACCGCCATTCACTCGCCATGATCATGGCTGATCATCCACAATCAGTACCCCTTTCTTGCCTTTCCTTTTTAGTTTACTCCTTAGTTCCCAAAACTCCTCCAGGGATGCACTTGATCCCGCTGCCTATACCCGTCCCATAAATCCTTCTTGTTTTTGACTAACGTCTTAATTTCCCTCATCAGCCAAGCTTCCTTATGTTTGCCTGCTTTGCCCTTCACTCTAACAGGGACGTACTCATCCTGAGCTTTCTTCAGTACACCTGCTCAACTTAAGCGAGACCTTCTCTTATACCCTCAAAGTTGGTCTTACCCCAGTTGAGCATTTTAAAACGTGGACCCTCTCCGTACATATCCATAACTATCTTAAACTTAATCACTGTGGTCACTGGTCCCAAAAGGCTCCTCCACACACACTTCATTAACTTTCCCTTTCCAATTTCCCAATACTAGATCCATTGCCCTCTCACGTGTGGGGGTCTCCACATACTGTTTCAGAAAACTCTCCTGAACACTTTTGAGGAATTGCACCCCATCTAAACCCTTCGCGCTAAGATTTTCCCAGTCTATATTGAGAAAGTTAAAATCTCCTACTATAACCTTATTTGACCTGCAGTTGCCTGCAATTTCCCAGCACATTTGTTCTTCTAATTCCCATTGACTATTTGGGGGTCTGTAGTGCACCCACAACAAGGTGACCATCCCTTCCTTGTACCTCCGCTCCACCCATATAGCCTCACTAGACGAACCGTCCGTAATGTCATCTCTGAACACAGCCATGACACCCTCCTTAACCAACAATGCAAACCCCCCCCACCCCTCCTCATTATCCCTCACCACTGTCTCTCCTGAAGTTCCTTCACCATGGAACATTGACCTGCCAGTCCTACCCGCCCCATAACCAGGTTTCATTCATTGCTACAATGTCCCAGTCGCTCGTACCTATCCATGCCCGAAGCTCATCTGCCTTACCCATCAGGCCCCTTGCGTTAATATACATGGAGTTTAGACCAACCCTCCTTCCTGGCTCTCTGCCTTTCACCTGCCTATTCGGTCCACTAACCTTTCCCACACCACCTTCCATACCAACGTCTAGCCTCTCACATGCCTCTGTCCTGTACGAGATCCCACCCCGCTGCCAATCTCGTTTTAACCCTCCCATGTAGCATTAGCAAACGTGCCTGCTAAGATGTTGGTCTCCCTCCAGTTTAGATGCAGCCCATCCCTTTTATACAGATCACCCCTGCCCCGGAAGAGATCCCAATGATCCAGAAATCTGAATCCCTGCCCCCTGCACCAACTCAGCCACACATTCACTTCCTCTATCTTCCAATTCTTACCTTTACTAGCACAAGATAATGGAAGCAATCCTGAGATCACTACCCTACGGGCCCTGCTTTTCAGTCTTCTACCCAATTTCATAAATTCTTGCTGCAGAACCAGGGAGGGGGGGGGGGGGGGGGGGGGGGGGGGGGGGGGGGGGGGGGGGGTGCTATGGTATAGTCCCATCAACATGATCAAAGGTAGGACACTGGGAGTGTAGTAGAGCAGCAGGATCTGGGAGAACAAATACATAGTTCCGTGAAGGTGGTGTCGCAGGTAGGTAGGGTGGTCATGAAGGCTTTTGATACATTGGATGTTGGAACGTTCTGTTACAGCTATACAAAACATTGGTAAGGCCCACACTTGGAGTAATGTGTTTAGTCTTGGTCACCCTATTATAAGAACTTTGGCATTAAGCTGGAAAAGGTGCAGAGAAGATTTACAAGGATGTTGCAAGGTTTACAAGGTTTTGATTAGTAAAGGTGTCAACGGTTATGGGAAGAAGGCAAGAGAATGGGCAAGAGGGAAAAATAGATGGAATTCTTGGGGCAGAAAATTGCCTCTTGTATTATTAATTTGATTTCCTTTTCTAGCATATTGTTCCATTACTGTGTTTACTCTGAATAATATATTACCTACTTTTCCAAATGTTCTGCTTCCCATGGCTTTGCTGACAATTTTTCAGAAGGTGAAGGAAGGTGAAGCACGGATGAATTTTTAGACAATTGGCGCATTCTTGTAAAGCTCCTCTGGATCCTCTCCAACGCAGCACATCCTTCCTCAGATATAAGGCCCAAAACTGCTCACAATACTCCAACTGCAGTCTGACTAGTGCTTTACAAATCCACATTAGCACTTCCAAAACCACAGCATTTCCACATTACCACACTGGACATAAGCCTAACTTGGATAGTTATTGGAGATGTATCAGCAGAGCCATCTCCATCATCAAAGACCCCTACCACCCAATGCAGCATACAAACTGGCAAGGAGTAACCTATCCCGGGGGATCAGGGAAGCGAAGAGGCTGTATGGACAAAAACTTAATAGCCACTTCGCAAATGACAAAGACACACGTTGCTTGTGGCAGGGATTTCATACCATCACTGACTACAAGCCCCCCCCCCCCCCGCTGCGGATATGCCAAAACGACCCCTCTCTACCAGATGAACTGAACGAGTTCTACGCACGGTTTGAGGTTAAAAACAGCACCCAGACACGTGCACTACTGCCATCTCCCAGTGACCAGTCGCTCAGGCTGTCCGCAGCCAGAGTTAAAAAGGCCTTTGCCAGCATCAATCCACGCAAAGCTGCAGGGCCGGACAACATTCCTGGATGCGTTTTAAGAGACTGCGCCGAGCAACTGAAAGATGTCTTCACAGACATTTTTAACATCTCACTCAGCCAGGCAGTAGTGCCCAACTGTCTTAAGAGTGCCACCATCGTCCCTGTCCCGAAGAAACCAAACCCAGCCTGCCATAATGACTTTCGACCAGTGGCTCTAACACCCATAGTAATGAAGTGTTTTGAGCGACTGGTTATGCAGCATATCAAAAATAGTCTACCTGCCGACCTAGACCCACTGCAGTTCGCCTACAGAGCCAACCGATCCACAGAGGACGCAGTCTCAACAACACTGAACCTCGTACTGTCACACCTTGATCGGAAAAATACTTATGCCAGGATCCTCTTCATAGACTTCAGCTCTGCTTTTAACACAATCATTCCGCAGCAGCTGGTGGAGAAGTTGGAGCTATTGGGGGTTGATGCTGGCACATGCAACTGGGTCCTGAACTTTCTATCGCAACGGCAGCAGACAGTCAGGGTGGGCAGTAGGGCATCAAAAACCATAGCCGTGAGCATTGGCTCACCCCAAGGCTGTGTCCTAAGCCCCCTGTTGTTTAGTCTGCTGACACACGACTGTACTGCTAGGCTCAACAACAACTTCATCAACAAGTTCGCTGATGACACAACAGTGGTGGGTCTCATCAGTGACAATGATGAGTCAGCGTACAGGATGGAGGTGGAGCTGATCACAGGATGGTGCAAATCCCACAACCTCATTCTCAACGTGGGAAAAACTAAGGAGATGGTGGTTGACTTCAGGAGGGCAGGAAAACAACACCATACACCTCTGCACATCAATGGAGCTGATGTGGAAAGGGTCAGCAGCGTGAAGTTCCTAGGACTCCACCTGTCAGATGACCTGACGTCCACGACCAACACCACAGCACTGGTCAAGAGAGCCCAGCAGCGACTACACCCTCTCCGAAGACTACGTAAAGCAGGTCTCCCCACTACACACCTACGAACTTTTTATAGGGGGACAATCGAGAGCACATTAACCTACGGCATCACTTCCTGGTTCGGGAGCTGCAAGGCGTACGAACGGCACCAACTAGACAGGATTGTGAAGACCGCTAGCAGGATTATTGGTGCTCCACTCCCTTTCCTGCTGGACATATACAGGAAGAGATGTATCAGCAGAGCCATCTCCATCATCAAAGACCCCTACCACCCATCGCATCACATATTCTCCATCCTGCCATCTGGGAAGAGGTACAGGAGCATTAGCTGCAAAACCAGCAGGATGCTCCTCAGCTTCTTCCCGCAGGCTATAAGACTGCTAAACGGACTTAGCCCCCTGCCAAAGTATCGCGCACCAACCATCAACCTGGACACACTGCAGCAGAGCCACTGTCGTGCCGCTGCCGATCAGAACGCCTGTTGATGTTTAGTAGAGAGTAGAGTGTTTAATTTGTTCATGATATATGTATTTTTATTTCTATTTATTTTTTACTGCACACTGAATGGACACTGGTTGAGCAACGTTTTTTTGTTTCCTCTGGGTATGTGAGTACTCGGGAAAATGACAATAAAGATATACTATACTATATTTATTTATTGTCACACATGCAACATAGTAAAATTAATTTTGCCTAGATAATGTGCAAAGTCATTGAACAGTTTTCCAACTTAGAAGCAAGAAACAACAGCCAAGTACCAATGTGTAGCTGATTCCAAGAGGTTTTATGTACATAATACAAGAAAAACCATGATATTTGATTCCTCTCCAAAATGCAAGCCGACCTGCAATGTCTCTAAACCAGAAATGGGTTATGGTGACCCTCCAAAGAGGATATAATTCATACCTCCCGTAACCTTTTGTAGCGCAAGTTCAGTTAATAAAGAGCCTGTCCCACTTACGTGTCAAGTTTTGGGGAACTTTGGGAGAATGCCACTAGTTCTATGAATTCTGCTACTATTTAGATTTAGTCACTTAATGTCAACCAGTGGTTTAGAGTATGACACAGCAGAGGGTATTTTTGTCAATGCATTCAAATAATCCACAACCTGCTCTCTTGTGCTATTGTTCCACTCTTGCTGGTGTTCTTGATGTATTCTGTGGTTTGCGGAGCCGGGCGTTGGTCTGTATAGCAGTGGGGATTATTTGAGTATTATGTGGGAGTCGTTTTTTGGGTGTGGTTGCTTATGTGTGTCGTTAGAATTGTGGTTGAAATGGAGCCTCCCATGACAAACACCATCACCAGATAAACTCATCTGCTGCACTGACCATGACAGCAATTCCTTTGTACATTAAAATAATTAATTCTCCAATGTTCCTACCCTGAAATCTCTTCTGGATATTTTGTGCAGAAACGGGACATGACCTATCTAAAGGAGGCTCAAGCGTTAACACATCTCATCCTATATCTCCTTCTATCCCAAATTTCTTCTGAGAATGAGGCTAAAGTCACAAGATCACAAACATGAGATGCGTCAAGTGCAGTTTTTTCTATTCTGCAGTTACATAATTTTATTATTTGTTTAGAACGGGTATATTTCTGCCAGTAACACTCTTCAGAAACATGTTGGCATTAATAATGTAAGTTTACAGTTGTAAAATTGCAAACTTTAACATGAAAATTGAAAGTAAACTGAAAATTACAGGAGTCTAGAATGCCAATCTTATGCGTATCTTCTCTGCTCAAGTCAAGTCAAGAGAGTTTATTGTCATGTGTCTCAGATAGGACAATGAAATTCTTTCTTGCTGCAGGACAACAGAGTATTGTAAGCATACTGTAAATACAGAACAGTTCAATGTGTCTATATAGCATAGACCATATATATACACATAAATAAACAGATAAAGTGTCACAGATAAGATACAGCAATAGGCTGTTATAGGTCAGAGTTTGTTTGATGGTGAGTTTAATAGCTTGATGGCTGTGAGGAAGTGGATGTTCCTGAACCTGGATGTTGCAGATTTCAGGCTCCTGTACCTTCTACCTTCCATACTTAAGAAAGGATGTACTAGCCCTGGAGGCAGTGCAGCGAAGGTTTACAAGATTAATTCCTGCAATGAGGGGATTGACATATGAGGAAAGGTTAAGTAGGCTGGAACTCTACTCTTTGGAGTTTAGAAGAATGAGAGGCGATCTCATTGAAACATATAAGATCGTGAGGGGCCTTGATCGGGTGGATGCACCGAGGATGTTCCCAATGATCGGGGAAACTAGAACTAGGGGACATAGTTGCAGAATAAGGGGGGGCTCTTTTAAAACTGAGATGAGGAAGAACTTCTTCACCCAGAGGGTGGTTAATTTATGGAATTCACTGCCCCAGGGAGCAGTGGAAGCAGAAACTTTAAATATATTTAAGACTAAAATAGATGTTTTTTTAGCTGCCAAGGGGATAAGGGGCTACGGGGAGAGGGCAGGGATATGGACCTAGGTATGGTTAGTATAGTAAGACCTGAGTGATCTCCTGGACAAGTGTCGATCGCCTGGATTGGGGTCAGAGAGGAATTTCCCGTTTTTTTTTCCCGAATTGGACCTGGGTTTTTATCCGGTTTTTTGCCTCCCCCAGGAGATCACGAGGTTCTTGGGGTGGAGAGGGGTGATAGAGGTATAAAGGGGAGGGTAGTGTCTTGTGTTCTGTGTCTTGTGTCTACTGTTTGTGGTAAGTGTGTCTGTTTAGTGTTCAGCCATGAGCGAATGGCGGTGCGGGCTCGACGGACCTGGTGGTCTACTCTCGCACCTACTTTCTATGTTTCTATGTTTACCTGATGGCAGTGGAGAGATGAGTATGGATCCTTGAAGATGTTGGCAGCCTTTTTGAGACAGTGGCTGCGATAGTGAGGTCAGAGCCGATGATGAACTGGGCAGTGGTCACAACTTACTGTATTCTTTTCCGCTCGTGGACGCTCAAGTTGCCGAACCAAGCCACAAAACCAAATTTTGTTTGAACTTTTTTTGAGGTTCAAATGACAATAAAAATTATACTGTATTGATGCAACCAGTCAGCATGCTCTCTACTGTGCACCTGTAGAGGTTCGAGAGAGTCCTCTTTGACATACCGACTCTCCGTAATCTTCTCAGGAAGTAGAGGAGCTTTATAATTGCATCAGTGTGCTGGGACCATGAAAGATCTTCGGAAATATGACCCAGGAATTTGAAGTTCTTGACCCTTTCCACCATTGTCCTGTTGATATGAACGGGATTGTGGGTCCCTATCCTACCCGTTCCAAAGTCCACAATCAGTTTCTTGGTTTTCCTGGTGTTGAGAGCCAGGGTATTGTGCTGGCACCATTTGGTCAATCGGTCGATCTCACTTCTATACTCTGACTCGTCAATATCAGTGGTACGTCCCACAACAGTGGTCGTTGGCGAACTTGATGATGGAGTTTGCACTATGTCTGGCTACGCGGTCATGAGTACAGACTGTGTAAAGCAGGGGGCTGAGCACGCAGCCTTGAGGTGCTCCCGTGCCGATTGTTATAGAGGATGACACATTTCACCATTACGGACAGACTGTGATCTGTGGATGAGGAAGTAGAGGATTCAATTGCAGAGGGATGCGCAGAGGTCAAAACCTGTCTGAAGAAGGGTCTTGACCCGAAACATTACCCATTCCTTCTCTCCAGAGATGCTGCCTGTCCCGCTGAGTTACTCCAACGTTTTGTGTATATCATCAGTATAAATCAGCATTTGCAGTTCCTTTCTGCAGATACTTACTATAATATTAATCTATCTTTATTCTTTTCAATAAGTAGCTTTACATAATTTAGCATTAATGCTCTATTGTAATGGGCATTTGAGTCTCCATTTTAGCCATACAATAGGGTGGTGAATCTGTGCAATTCAAGGCTGGGGAGGCACTCAATGGAAAGTTTTAAGGCAAAGATAGATAGATTCTTGATTAGTATGGGGTGTTGGGTTATAGGGAGAAGGCAGGAGAATATGGTTATGAGGGAGAGATAGATGTGGCCTAATTCTACTCCTGTCACTTATGAATATAAACACATACTCAAACCATGATTTACCATCATGCCAGCCTCGCTCTGTTGTTGAGTGGGTCCAACAAAGAAGCTGTTCCATGCTCAGTCTCCATAAAGTAACCATTGGAGGGAATACATCTTTACAGAACTACTTAGAGAAAAGGCAACGGTTTACACAGAGAGTGGTGTATCTGTGGAATTCTCTGCCACAGAAGGTAGTTGAGGCCAGTTCATTGGCTATATTTAAGAGGGAGTTAGATGTGGCCCTTGTGGCTAAAGGGATCAGGGGGTATGGAGAGAAGGCAGGTATGGGATATTGATTTGGATGATCAGCCATGATCATATTGAATGGCGGTGCAGGCTCGAAGCACCGAATGGCCTACTCCTGCACCTATTTTCTATGTTTCTATGTATATTTTTCTAGAATGTTTTAAAAAATGACAGATTCCAATGACAAGTTATATTTGTGAGGAACCAAATGCTTTCATTTCCAAATTGATAGTACAAGGAAGGAGAAAAAAAGCAATATGTGTTCGTGTTCTGAAGTGCCTTTCTTGAAAGAATGGGAGAAATAACTTTCAATCCAGTTTAGATCAATAATTGAAAAAGGTACATTTTTTTGGCTATGGGCTACGGGCGGCGCAGTGGTAGAGTTGCTGCCTAACAGCACTTGCAGTACCAGAGACCCCGGTTTGATCCCGACTATGGGTGCGGTCTGTATGGAGTTTGTACGTTCTCCCTGTGACCTGCATGGGTTTTCTCCAAGATCTTCGGTTTCTTCCCACACTTCAAGGACATGTAGGTATGTAGCTTTAATTGGCTTGGTGTATGTGCAAATTGTCCCTAGTATTTGTAGGATAGTGTTAATGTGCGAGGATCGCTGGTCGGCGCGGACTCGGTGAGCCGAAGGGCTTGTTTCCACGCTGTATCTCTAAACTAAACTAAACAGAGGTTTAGGATTAAAGTGTTGTTTACTCATGAAAGACCTGCTCACAATTCCCAATTTGGCTCTGACCAATCATCTCCAGACTTCATTAAGTCTTGTCTCCAATGAACTGCATGGAGGTGAGGTGAATGTGACTGCCTTTGACATCAATTAGGTACTTAATCAAGTGTGACATTACCAACTCCTGGTAAAATTAAAGTTAATGGGCATTAAGTAAGAACCACATCACTGACCGAAATTATACCTGCATTGAGATATTTGGCGGCAAATCAGCGCATTTTCAGTATATCACTACAGGAGTTCCCCGGGACTTTCTAGGCCCAGCTTCTTCAATGATCCTTCATTCACCATAAGCCAAGCATACTTACAGTTGATTATACAATGTTCAATTCCATTTGCAACTCCTCACCAAGTGAAGAACTACATTCATAATATTAGCATGTTGATATACTGTTGGTTATTGATCGTTTACTGTAAAGGATATATGTGACCCCCAGAAAATGATTACATTTAATAACAAATAAAAACGCCTCGTGACATCACAACTAGCTTTTGGGCACTTTTCTGATGCTGCTTCCATTGGCATATAATAGAGGTTGCAGAGTCAACAGGACATCCTTAATTTATAGGTTAATTCTGTTGTGATAACAATCCTTGCTACAGCAATTTATCCAAATGGTGTCTCGTATGTTGGATTTGATTCTTGTGAATCTTGGAAATCAGAGTGTTATATAGTTTGTGCTTAAAGAGTGTTTCAGTAGATGTCTGAAGCCCTTTTAAAAATGTATATAATTTTACTTGAAAGTAGAGAATTTCAATAACACTCTAACGCTGTAAAATTATTTTGATGAGAGAATGTCTTGCAAATCATGCTTTCACAGCTCTCTTGGTATAGGAGTACAATTTTCAAACAGGCAAAATAAACGTCAAAAGGGCATATGTGATAGGAGCAGCATTGGGCCATTTGGCCAATCAAGTTTACTCCACCATTCAATCATGGCTGATCTATCTCTCCCTCCTAACTCCATTATCCTGCTTTCTCTCCATAACCCCTGATACCCGGAAGTCCAATACACTTTATTAAGTTTACCAACTATTGGTCTACTAATTTAAATGTTGATTGTAAAATCATTAACTCTCAATCTCCTCAGGGCTGATTATCCTAATTAGAGTGCAATTTACTTCACTGTTCACTGAGTGCACACAAGTGGTTTCTATTCAAACAGTGATGTCTGCTCTCACCTGTGATTTGAAGAGAGGGGCATGGTTAGCCTGAGGGGACAGAATAAAGTTGAGGAGTAGGTCATCTGAAAAAGCTGAGCCTGTGGACAATGTCAATTTTCCTACTACTGCAGCCATCACAAACATGGAGATTCCTTGGGAAAATGTGTAGGAAGGATCTGCAGATGCTGGCTTACACCAAAGATAGACACAAAATGCTAGAGTAACTCAGCTGGACAGGCAGCATCGCTGGATAGAAGGAAAGGGTGACGTTTCATGTTGAGACCTTTCTTCAGAATGGAGAAGGGTCTCGACCCAAAACGTCACCCATTCCTTCTGTGGAGAGATGCTGCCTGTCCCGCTGAGTTACTCCAGCATATTATGTCTATCGTCCCTGGGAAAACCATCAATTTGCCTGGAACCTGCCAGTATGTCTGAGCAAATTCAATGGAGCATGACATCCAATGTGACATCAAAATGTAACATGACAAATAATAAATCGCATATTACTGCTTTTCCGTTTCACTGCCGTCTGCAGATCTGGAAATTGAGTCAGATGCTTGACCTTCCAGCAAGTGCTCTTGTTGGGAAGTGGGGACGAGGGAAGGAACATCTTCTTTATTGTAAACCACAGATTGGTCAAGTGCTCTATTAAATGAGGCTCTATTAAATGTTGTTACCCTATGAAGGTACATGAACAGAATGTACAGTACTTTCCATGTCAAAAGCTGCTTCTCTGCATCAGAATGGGCAGATATCCAGCTCGATAACCAACTCTTCCTTGCTCTGCCGTCACTGCTGGACAGTTGAAAGGAAGCTGCAATGAATAATTGATCGCTGCAGTCATAATTTTTCAAGAAGGCGATTAACTGCCGAGGATCCGAGACGTAAGCTTGGGAACGTACTGGCAAGATTGTGAACAGTAACGGCAATAGATAAAATCTGTGCAAATGGCTCCTCCTGATCCTTGCCTCACACTAATCTAACAGTATTTTTCTATCTTGTGTTAATTGGCTTTAGTTGATATGATGAAGCAAGTGTTGCTCATTACCACCCCAATTTTAGCTGTAAATGGGGCAGCATTGGGACTAATCTTTACTGTTATATTACATCATTTACTTTCAGCTGGCTATCTGCCCATTCTGTTTTAGGTTGACAACATTCCACAAGATCCACTCAGGAATATAACAAATAGCCACATCAGAATCAAATTAACTTTGAAGAAGGGTCTCGATGAAAAACCATTGTCTGGCCATTCCCTCCTCAGACGCTGTCTGACCTGTTGACTTCCTCCAGCACTACTGCAGCCATCACTGTTGTTTGCTCAAGATTCCACCATCTGCAAATTCGTGTGTCTCCATTTTATTGCTCCACAACAAAATCAGCACAAAGTATGTCCACTTTGAGAAAGTTCTTTGAGAGCAGGTCGGACAAAGCAGCAGTGAGAACGACCGTTGGCTGGACTTGGTGAGTCTTGAATGCAGGTTTTAAAAAGAGGGCAAACAGTACTTTAACCGTCTTTGAGTGCAGGTTGAACAAACACATATTTACAAGCTCATCAGAGGAAGGAAGGTTAGGAGTGAGTGTGGGGATTGGCTGAACAATTAGATTGGAAGGTTGGTGAATTGGACAATTAGGCATCAGTTATAAGCAAGACTTGCTCAAGGGGTGCGGCCCTGGATAGGACACACTCACCTAAACAGCACATTAAAAATATTGGGAAAATACCCTACTGGGCTGTGTGAGGAATGCCATCAACCAGAAACAGTTCAGCATGCCCTAGTTGCATGTAGGAGATATGAGAGAAAGAGGATTTATGATCATTGAAATGAGGAAAATTGGATTGACAGAAATATCAGTAAAGAATATTCTACAGTGTGGAGGGAAAGGAAAAGGAATAAAGTTGTTGTTTGATTTCTTGAGGGCCTCTGGGCTTATAAAAAGGATCTAATATAAAGACATGAGTACTGTGGAATGAAGCCAGAAGGTGGCAGCAATGCAACATTGCTGATGCCGGCTGCTGTAAAACTCCAAAGAAGAAGAAGAAGAAGAAGAAGGGGTGCGGCCCTGTCGAGAAAAGTGCGAGTCTTTGGCTGCGACCCTGTGCGAAAGGTGCGAGTCTTTTGCTGCGAGTCTTCAGCGAGGAGGCTGAGGGAGGACGCCACACCTAACACTGGAGAGGGAGAGATGAAAGAAGGAAATGTCAAGCAAACTGATTCAATGTGATGCTTGCGATATGTGGGAGGTCAAGGACACCGCTGCTGCCTCTGGCTGCTTCAAGTGTGACAAGTGCATCCAGGTACAGCTCCTGAAGGACCATGTTGGGGAACTGGAGAAGCAAGTGGATCACCTCCAGTTTGTCTGAGAAATGAGTTATTCCTCGATAAATCCTACAGTAAGATTGATACACCTGAGGTACTGGAAGAGAAAAGGTGGGTGACGGTGAGAAAGGGAAGGAAACATGAAATGCAAAGGTCCCTGGGTGTTGTACCTCTTGAGAACAGGTTCACCCACTTAGAAGCTGTCGGGACAGAAGACATTAACACACTGAGCGGCGGACTGGCTTGCGAAGCAAAGATGGCTGTTGAACCAAAACCAAAGAGGCCGGAGTCAGGCAACGCCATTGTAGTTGGAGATTCCATTGTGAGAGGTACGGACAGGGGTTTCTGTGGCAACAGACGGGATTCGAGGATGGTGTGCTGCCTTCCTGGTGCCAGGATCCAGGATGTCACAGACATAGTGCAAAAAATCCTCAAGGGCAAAGGTGAGCAGCCGGAAGTGGCAGTTCATGTCGGCACAAATGATGTCGGAAAGAAGGGGATGAATATTCTGAAGCGTGACTTTAGAGAGCTAGGAAAAATGCTGAAAAGCAGGACCTCCAGGATGGTTATCTCCGGTTTGTTTCCAGTTCCTTGTGCTTGCGAGAGCAGGAACAGGGAGATACAGGACCTGAATGTGTGGCTGAGGAACTGGTGCATGGGGCAGGGATTTGGATTCTTAGACCACTGGGATCTGTTTTGGAGTAAGGGGTAACTGTACAAAAGGAACAGATTGCATCTTAACAGGTGGGGGAACCAGCATTCTGGCAGGCAGGTTTGCCACTGCTACACAGGTGGTTTTAAACTGAATAAGAGGGGTGGGGTGTCAACTGGGATAGTCAAGTCAAGTCAAGTCAAGTTTATTTGTCACATACACATACGAGATGTGCAGTGAAATGAAAGTGGCAAGGATGGCGTTAAAGGGAAAAAGAGTAAAGGGATAGTTAATGACCCCAGATTTAACGGGAAAGAAAGCTCACAAAGGGATAGGAGAGTATGGCCAAGTGTAATAGGGATCGATGTGAAAGATGAGATGTGTAAGGAATTAAAAGTATTGTATATGAATGCACGAAATACAAGAAGTAAGGTGAATGATCTTGAGGCTCAGTTAGAGGTTGGTGGATATGACATTGTGGGGATTACTGAGACGTGGCTGCAGGAGGCTAGGGCATGGGAACTTAATATTCAGGGTTATACATCCTATAGAATGGGTAGGCAGAGGAGGTGGGGTAGCTCTGCTTGCGAGGGAAGACCGGGCTTACAGACCAGTTAGCCTGACTTCGGTGGTGGGAAAGTTGCTGGAGTCAATTATTAAAGAGGTAATAATGGGGCATTTGGATAGCAGTAAAAGGATTAGTCCAAGTCAACATGAATTTATGAAAGGGAAATCATGCTTGACTAATCTTCTGGAATTTCTTGTGTAGGTGACAAGTAAAATGGATGAAGTGCCAGTGGACGTAGTGTATCTAGATTTTCAGAAAGCCTTTGATAAGGTCCCACACAGGAGACGGGTGACTAAAATTAGAGCACATGGTATTGGGGGTAGGGTGTTGACATGGGTAGAAAATTGGTTGGCAGACCGGAAGCAAAGAGTAGGAGTGAACGGGTCCTTTTCAGAATGGCAGGCAGTGGCGAGTGGAGTGCCGCAAGGCTCGGTGTTAGGGACGCAACTGTTTACCATATATATTAATGATTTGGAAGAGGGAATTAGGAACAACACTAGCAAGTTTGCGGATGACACAAAGCTGGTTGGCAGTGTGAACTGTGAAGAGGACGTTAGGAGTTTGCAGGGTGACCTGGACAGGTTGAGTGAGTGTGCAGATGCGTGACACATGCAGTATAATATAGATAAATGTGAGGTTTATCCACTTTGGCGGCAAAAACAAGATGGCAGATTATTATCTCAATGGGGTTAGGTTAGGTAAGGGGGAGGTGCAGCGAGACCTGAGCGTCCTTGTACACCGGTCACTGAAAGTTAGCTTACAGGTACAACAGGCAGTGAAGAAAGCTAATGGAATGTTGTCCTTCATAACAAGAGGATTTCAGTATTGGAGTAAAGAGGTTCTTCTGCAGTTGTAGAGGGCTCTGGTGAGACCACTT
The DNA here is from genome assembly GCF_028641065.1 of Leucoraja erinaceus. Taxonomy (NCBI): domain Eukaryota; kingdom Metazoa; phylum Chordata; class Chondrichthyes; order Rajiformes; family Rajidae; genus Leucoraja; species Leucoraja erinaceus. Next base: position 14,052 of record NW_026576723.1, on the reverse strand, counting down.
CTGGAATATTGTGTCTAGTTTTGGTCTCTGAATTTGTGGAAGGACATTCTTGTGATTGAGGTAGTGCAGCGTAGGTTCACGAGATTGATCCCTGGGATGGCGGGACTGTCGTATGAGGAAAGATTGAAAAGACTAAGCTTGTATTCACTGGAGTTTAGAAGGATGAGGGGCTATCTTATAGAAACATATAAAATTATAAACGGCCTGGACAAGGTAAATGTTCCCAATGTGGAGTGAGAGTCGGGAATTTGTGGAGTTCCCTGCCACAGAGGGCAGTGGAGGCCAAGTCACTGGATTAATTTAATAGAGAGTAATGCCATGTCCCACCTAGGAAACCTGAACGGAAACCTCTGGAGATCTTGCGCCACACCCAAGGTTTCCGTGATGTTCCCGGAGATTCCGGTCACTCTACATGAGTCACCAGAGGTTTTGGTCACTTGCCTGGAAAGCCTCAACCGAAGTGTGAGCTGCATCTACTGATCAAAGATCCTACAGGATCTTTGCTACTGCCACACACACACACACACACACACACACACACACACACACACACAGAGACACACACAGACACACACACAGAGACACACACAGAGACACACACAGAGACACACACAGAGACACACACAGAGACACACACAGAGACACACACAGAGACACACACAGAGACACACACAGAGACACACACACACACACACACACACACACAGACACACAGACACACAGACACACAGACACACAGACACACAGACACACAGACACACAGACACAGGGAGAGAGGGCCAGGGACACCACCCTCTGAATAAATAAATTTCTTCTCATCTCCTTCCCAATAGAACATCCTTTAATTCTGAAGCTATAGCCTCTAGTCCTAGACTCTCCCACTAGTGGAAACATCCTCTCCACATCCACTCTATCCAAGCCTTTCACTATTCTGCATATTTCAATCAGGTCCCCCCTCATTCTTCTGAACTCTAGCGAGTACAGGCCCAGTATCGACAAATCCTCATCATAGGTTAACCTCATTCCTGGGATTATTCTAATAATCCTCCTCTAGACCCTCTCCAGAGCAAGCACATCCTTCCTCAGATATGATGCCCATAGTTGCTCACAATATTCCAAATGTGGCCTTATCAGCACTTTATAGAGCCTCAGCATTACATCTCTGATTTTGTATGCAAGCCCTTTTGAAATAAATGCTCGCATTGAGTTTGCTTTCTTTACCACTGATTCGACCTGCAGATTAACTTTTTGGGAACCCTGCACCAGCACTCCCAAGTCCCTTTGCACCTCCGATTTCTGGATTCTCTCCCCAATTAGAAAATAGTCTACGCCTTTATTCCTACTACCAAAATGTATGACTCCACACTTCGCTCTTCTGCAGAGTTCCTGTTTTCTCTTCACTACCTGCCCTTCCACCTATTTTCGTTTCATCCGCAAATTGGCCGCAAAGCATTCAATATCCTTGTCCAAATCATTAATATACGACGTGAAGGGTAGCGGCCCCAGCACCAACATTCTGCTAGTCACTGGTAGCCAACCAGAAAAATCCTCCTTATCAAAGGGCTTTCTGAAAATCTACATCTACTGACTCTTCTCTGTCTATCCTACTATTTACTTCTTCAAAGAATTCCAATAAATTTGTCAAGCAAGGCCTCCACTTCACAAAGCCATGCTGACTTTGGCCTATTTTATTGTGAACCTCCAAGCAGTCAATAACCCCATCCATTATAATGGATTCTAAAATCCGACCAACCACTGGCCAGACTAACCGGACTGATGCTCCCTTCTTGTGCAGCGTGAGAAAATTAGACATTTTCCAATCATCTGGGACCTCTCCTGTCTCTAGTGATTCTTGAAATATCACTGTCAATGCCTCTACAATCTCTAATCATAGTCATAAATATAATCATACTTTATTAGCCAAGTATGTTTTACAACATATGAGGAATTTGATTTGCCATACAGTCATACTATTAATAAAAAACAACAACACACACTAAACACATTTTAATATGTACATCCACCACAGTGACTCCTCCACATTCCTCACTGTGATGGAAGACGAAAAAAAGTGCAATAATTTCCCTCCTTTGTTTGCCCGCGGTTGGGAGCCCCCGAGCCTTCCATTGATGGGACAATCTTGGCTCCCGTAGCCGACAGTTGAGCCCTCTGCATCGGGGCAATCAAGCTTCTGCATCAGGGAGATGTCATCTCCCCATGCTGGGCGATCGACCCCGGATTGGATCTGGTCGAACCTTCTGCAACTTTGGAGTTTGTCGACTTGGCCTCAACCCGAGACTGCGAGCTCCTTGATGGTGAAATCCGCAGGCTGCGGTTGGAGCGTTGATCCCAGGTAAGGGATCGGCACTGTCCCCATGGTGGGGCTCAAAGTCAGTCAGTCCTGAGCAAGGCCTCCAGTTCCATGATATTAGGCTGCAGAGCGATGGGAGATACAATCCAGAAAACAATCTCCGGCAAGGTTCGATATGGACCCTTTGGTGTATTGGTGCATATATTAAAGACACCTCTTTCAGAACCCAAGAGTTCAGTCCATCTAGTCCAGGTGACCTATCCACCTTCAGCCCTTTCAGCTTCCCAAGCACCTTCTCCCTAATTATAACCATTCCACAGCACATCCCAGGAGCTTTCTACCAGGCACCGTTTTCATTTTTGCATGCCACAAACCCCCGGTGGTGCACCGGGCAAGTGAATATTCGCAGCTGAATTTGTAGTAGTCCTCTGATGCTGTAAAGTAAAAAATCATAAAGATTATCATTTTTAATGACATAGATGATTTCAGAATACTTGTTTTACCTGGTTTTCTTTACTAATAGGGTTCTTTATTTATCATGGGAATCCATTTCTGGCAAATCCATTCTGGCAAGAAGGAACGTGGGAATGGTCCACTATTTGAAGGAAGGATAGGGGAGCAGTTAGCTACTTTCTCCCAGAGCAGTGAATGAGAAGGTTTCTCAAGGGGATCATGCTACAAGTTTGTATCATACACAGGACACTGAGGGAAATTCCACTGTTCTTCTTTGGAGGGAAAGATATTCAAAAATAAATCCTTGCATGGTGAAATGTGCTTGATATGACACAAAGAATGCAAGTGGTCTTCTTACAAAAGTAGAGATGGAAATTTGAATATAATAATTAGTTAAGGAGTAGGTCACCTGAGAACGCTGAGGTGAAATATTCTGTGTAAGAAAGAACTGCACATGCTTAAATCGAAGCTAGACACAAAATGCTGGAGTAACTCAGTGGGGACAGGCAGCACCTGTGGAGAGAAGGAATGGGCGACATTTCGGGATGAGACCCTTCTTCAGACTGATGTCAGGGGAGAGGGCGGGACAAAAATAAAATGTAGTCGGAGACAGTAAGACTAGTGGGAGAACTAGGATGGGGAAGGGGATGGAGAGAGAAAGCAAGGGCTATCTGCAATTAGAGAAGTCAATGTTTATATTGCTGGGGTGTAAACTATCCAAGCAAAATATGAGGTGCTGTTCCTCCAATTTGCGTTGGGCCTCACTCTGACAATGGAGGAGGCTCAGGACAGAAAGGTCAGATTGGGAATGGGAGGGGGGGTTGAAGTGTTGAGCCACCGGGAGATCAGGTAGGTTGACGGACTAAACGGAGGTATTCAGTGAAACGATCGCTGAGCCTGCGCTTAGTCTGACCGATGTAGAGACGTTAACACCTGGAATAGCGGATACAGTGGATGAGGTAGGAGAAGGTGCAAGTGAATCTCAGCCTCACCTGGAAAGACTGTTTGGGTCCTTGCATGGAGTCAAGGGGGGAGGTAAAGGGACAGATGTTGCATTTCCTGCAGTTGCAGGGGAAAGAACATGGGGAGGCGGTAGTTTGGGTGGGAAGGGACAAGTTAACCAGGGATTTTCAGAGGGAACGATCTCTGCGGAAAGCAGAAGGGGGTGGAGATGGGAAGATGTAGCCAGTAGTGGGATCCCGTTGGAGGTGGCGAAAATGTTGAATATGCTGTATGCGATGGCTGATGGGGTAGAAGGTGAGGACAAGGGGGACTTTGGGGTAGGGGAAGTAAGAGCGGAGCTGCGGGATATCGAGGAGACCCTAGTGAGAACCAAATTTATAGTGGAAGAGGGGAACCCCTGTTTGAGAACTAATGAGGACATCTCCAATGCCCTCTTATGGAACACCTCATCCTGGGCGTAGATGGAGGAATTTGGAGTAGGGTATAGCATCTTTACAGGAAGCGGGGTGGGAAGAAGTGTAGTCAAGATAGCCAAGGGAGTCAGTAGGTTTGTAGTAGTTGTCGGTCAATAGCCTGTTTCCTGTGATGGAGACGGTGAAATCTAGAAACGGTAGGGAGATGTCGGATATGGTCCAAGTGAGTTGGAGTTAGCACCAATGGAATCGTCAATATAGCGGAAGTTGTTCGGGGATAGGGCCAGTGTACACATGGAACAGGGATTGTTTGAAGTACCCTACATAGAGGTAGTCATAGCTAGGGCCCATGCGAGTGCACTTAGGTACGCCATGGATTTGGAGGAAGTGGGAGGAGGCGAAATATTCTGACAGCTGTTGGAGTTAATGCTTTACTTCCCCTGTATGTTTACATCCGATGGCAAAGACTCATTCTCTAATCAGAATAATAGACTTTTTGTTCAGTTTGATGCAAGGAACCACAGAATTCCGATGAGTCATCCTAAAAGAGAGTTTAAAAATTCCCAGCTCCGGATGAAAATTCTTGTTTTGAACAGTCAACTTCCTGACATAATAACAAACGTTAAAACATATATTTTCAAAACCAGGAAAAAGAATGTGCTATTACAAAATGGTTGGCAGCAAGGCAATTGGGCCTAAAAATCTACAATTGATTTACAAGAATATCTGCTTTTCACCATAATTAATAAACTGTAAAGTTACAAGAAAGAGTGTGGGTTCCAGATAATGCCAAATGCTTTTTTTTGGTTAAAATATGAATTATGCCCATCCAATAGCACTGTGAGGACCTTTTAATGATTGGCTTTAACACTTAAGGGAATAAATGGTGCCTGAAAAAGCCTCAGCATTACATCACTCTTTTGTATTCTAGCCCTCTTGAAATAAATGCTAGCATCACATTTGCCTTCATTACTACCGATTTGACATGCAAATTTTTGGGGAATCCTTTGACTTGCAAATTACCTTTTTGGGAATGGTTATGGATGCTGGAGACCAGTCACCCAGAAATGCAGGAGTCCCTTGGTTTTATGTTTAAATCTATCGTGTGTTCTTTATTTTACTGTATGGCGATCACACTTCACTGTGCCATCTGGCACATGTGACAAATAAATTTATCTTGTATCTTGACCAGTGCCCTAATCCCAATCATTATCAACATTTTGCCATTTATTCATTGTTTTTCTTTCAGTTTGGACTTAGAGAAGCGATTATGTTATAGCACAATTGACACTGCTTGTGCAGCTTTGTCATTCTCTATAGTACAGGTGCACAACCTTTTATCCGAAAGCCTTGGGACCAGACACTTTTCGTGATTCGGAATTTTTCCGCTTTCGGATTGGAAGATTTTTAGCGTAGATTTTAACGGCTGGCTCAGTGGTAGAGTGCTCGGCTCACATCCGCAAGGTCGCGAATTTGCGCCTCGATCCCGGCAGTTACTCGATCGCGAGTTTGAGTCTTCAATGTAGTTTTTTCTTGCAGAATAGGAGAGAATAGGGAGGGTTAGGCTGGGATCATTCTCTGCGAGATAATCTTAGTGCGGGAGACAAGTATAGGAGAGGTGTACTGACTGTGTGGGCAGAACTTTGGAAGTGATTGCCCACCATTCTCAAAAGCCGCTGTGTCTCCCTGTCCCTCCAACTCCAGAGGAATCCGCTCCCCGATGGGCCACTACGGCGACAAGTGGCAGTTCGCCCACAGCCCGAGCTGCGCCACCCCAAGAACAAGACGTACCTTGCACACCATCAGCTTCTGCGTGTTCCTCTGGAGTTGGAGCGGGACTGGGCTGGAGTTGCTGATCTGGGATCTCCGTGCTTGCAGTGGGCCTGGGGGTCGGTGTCCCGATGAGGGGGTGCAGCTCGGGCTGTGGGCGAACTGCCACTTGTCGCTGTAGCGGCCCATCGGGGAGCGGCTTCTGGTGGTCCTGACGTCTTTGGCCACCCCCCTGTACAGGAGCTGAGACTGGGAACTGTACCGCCTTTGCAGGTGAGCAGGAGAGTGGGGTTGTTTGCAGTTGCAGTTCCCAGTCTCAGCTCCTCTCCAGGGGGGTGGCCGGAGAAGTCAGGACCAACAGGAACCCACTCCCTGATGGGCCGCTACAGTGACAAGTGGCAGTTCGTCCACAGCCCGAGCTGCGCCCCCTCATCCGCAACCCGGGTTCCTCTGGAGTTGGAACGGGGCTGGGCTAGAGTTGCTGCTGGCTGTGAGTCTCCGGGATCTCCGTGCTTGCAGTCGGTGTCCCGTTGGTCCTGACGTCTCCGGCCACCCCCCTGGACAGGAGCTGAGACTGTGAACTGTACTGCCCTTGCCCCCTCCCTCTGCAACTGCAAACAACCCCACTCTCCTGCTCACCTGCAAGGGCGGTACAGTTCCCAGTCTCAGCTCCTGTACAGGGGGGTGGCCGGAGACGTCACAGCCCGAGCTGCGCCCCCTCATCTGCAACCCCAAGAACAAGACGTACCTTGCACACCATCAGCTTCTGTCCCTACGGGAAGCGTGTTCCTCTGTGGAGTTGGAACGGGGCTGGGCTGTTGCTGGCTGTGGGTCTCTGGGACCTCCGTGCTTGCAGTGGGCCTGGGGGTCGGTGTCCCGTTGGTCCTGACGTCTCCGGTGACTGCACTGACCTGCTGGCATCGCCGACGTGAAGACAGTACAAAGCCCCCGCGCCAGTGCAATGGGCGGAGAACTGGAGGGGGGAGGGAAGGGGTCGCACACATGGCCGGGAAGCAGAGGGATGTAGGTGGGGTGAAACTGAAGGGAGCGACAATCTGCTGCTGCCTGCCCATTAAAACGTTCCCACGCAAGACTCACGATAACTGTGTATCGTGAGTCTACCGTGGGTACTTTTTAAACTCAGCGGGCAGGCAGCAGCAGATTGTCAATTATTAACCCTCCCACGCAATATACCCTCACCTCTTTTATGAATGGGGATTTAGTTCCCCTTTCTTCGAGGACCGACCGGAGGTTCCGCTGTCACCTCTGCGGGCCGCCCTCGGTGAACGTCTTCAAGGACCTTTCTTCAAGGACTGAAAAAATGTCCGCTATTCTGAGCTTTTCGTTATTTGGATCTTCGGATAAAAGGTTGTGCACCTGTACCATAAATGGGACAATAAATGATTGGTTATTCACCCGCTGTTGCCTAACGTTATGCAAGGTGTCTTTTAGATGACCGCTCTAAAAGCCTAGATTCATAGTAGTGTGGAATGTATATCAGTAAATAATTATGCAGATATTCATCTACTGTATTCATAATGGGAGCAGTATCTTTTAAGTTGACTGTGCTTTTAGCAACTGATTTCAGCACAAATATTCAGTATTTACTCAATCCCTGAGTCGGTCTCTGGGTCATAACTGACATGAGGGTATCTTGTTATGGGAATGATCTCATAAAACAAAATAGGCATGGTTGGGAACAATTTGGAGTTGACAGCATATCCACCAGATCAGAGATTGAGGGTGTTATTAAGTATACAGATATACTGAGCTAGATGAGGTTGGAGGAGGTGCAAGTGAACCTCTGCCTCACCTGGAAAGAATGTTTGGTCCTTGGATGGAGTCAAGGAGGTAAGTAAAGTGACAGGTGTTGCATCTCCTGTGGTTGCAAGGGAAAGTACCGGGGAGAGGGTGGTTTGGGTGGGAAGGGATGAGTTGACCAGGGTGTTATAGAGGAAACAGTCTCTGTGGAAAGCAGAAAGAGGTGGAGATGGGAAGATGTGGCCAGCAGTGGAATCCCTATGGAGGTGGCGGAAAAGACTCTGTCCTTGTTACGAGAGGGGGGAGGGGGAGTAAGAGTGGAGCTACGGGATATCGAGGAGACCCTAGTAAGAGTCTTACTGCTCCCCCTTTGTGGTTTAGCAACATCCTCTCTCACTGCTCCCCCTGTGATTCCTCCCCTCCGAATCATCCACTCAAACAAGGAAGAGTCCAATCAACACCTCTTGTCATTCAACGGCTTTCCTATTGCTGGGACCTCCAAACTGAATGTCCCAAGGGTTACAAACACAATGACACCACCCACATCATTCGCATGGCCACAATAACATGTCAGATACTGAGTATCCTATGGCAAGTCACTGATCTTCTGACAGCCCAAAGTCTTTCCACCATGTACAAGGCACAAATCAGGAGGGTGATAGAATACTCTGAAGTTGTAAGATAATTTTAGCTGCACAATTTTCAGGATAAAACAATCAATTTTATTGGCACCCGATCGCCCACCCTAAACATTAATTTCCTCCACCACAGACACGTTATGGCCACTATCAGCTCATTATCTCTGACAAAATGCATTACAGTTACTTAAGGGTCTGTCCCACTTGGGCAACATTTGCACGTCATTTACGCGCCATAATTTACGCGTCACGACTCATGACGCATGCATCGTGACGCACACGTGATGCGCGCAAGGCGCATGGTGGCGTAGACAGTGACACGCGGTCGCGCATAGCGTCACATGATTTTGGGATTCACAAAATCTTCGTACGTCACCTGCATGACTCGCAAATGACGCCCAAGTAGGACAGGCCCTTTACTTGCCGTCACTATTCTGACAGGATCTTCTAACATGCAGTCTACGTTTCAAGAAGGACAAAGCTTTATTTGGCATGGATACAGTTCCCTCTCTGAGATGTGTGACATCTTTACTCGGAAATATTTTGCCCATCACCACTGAGTTTAATTCTTTGAACTCCATCCAACAGCATTGTGAGTGTACCTGCATTAATCATTCAGAAGCAGTTTATGAGGACAGCCCACTACTTCAAGACAATTAGGGATGGGCAACAAAGAATGATTTTGCTGGCAACGAACAGCTTCCTGGAAATTAACAAGCAAAACTGGTCTCATGTTTTCAGTTAACAAAAGCTATCACAATTACATATTATGTTTCTATGTTTCTATGCCAAGATTTAAAGTCAATCCTTTCATTTAGGGCAACATTTTTAACATTACAGAACACAAAGAAAGTACAGTGCAAATGGGGAAATAGAAGTTAACTCAATTGTTCACCCACCCACTCTGAATTTATTTTGACACAAGGCTTTTGTCTTTCACCGGCAGGTTCTGCTAAGTGGAAACAATCGTATAACCTGCCAAACCTTTAACACTGTTATTGTGCATCATGATTGCCCCTTGAAAATATTGATAGAAGTTCATTGTTGATCACAATTACAATAATTCCTACTCTGCAATTATTATGATTCCAGTAGTAAATAATATTTGACATGAAAAGCCATTCAATTTCCATTTCTCCTCACACTATGTAAACAGAAATCGAATGGAGACCATTATAATTGGTAATCGCTCACATACACTTCCTACCTTTCACACAACATCAACATAAAATCCACTTTTATTAGTGCAGCTTCAAATGGACTAACCACAGATAATTTGACTTGTAAGGCAGTGTCTAGTCCACCAACTATTAAAAAACAATTTTAAATAGCCAAAAATAACAACAGGTAGACAAAAATGCTGGAGAAACTCAGCGGGTGAGGCAGCATCTGCTATCACTCTGTATAACTCGGTACTCTGCTATCAACAGCCTCGAGACCAAACACCCCAAAGCCCTGGTCATTGAAGCCAGAGACTTCAATCAAGCCAACCTCAAGAGCGTGGTACCAAAGTATTATCAGCAAGTCTCTTGTCCTACCATGGGCCAGAACATCCAGAACACCATTGATACACATCAATAGAAAAAGCCATGTTCCTCGACCACTTCAGGAAATCTGATCACCTAGTTGTGCTTCTGCTCCCTGCCTACAAGGAGGAAGATGCTGCCTCACCCGCTGAGTTTCTGCAGCATTTTTGTCTACCTTCGATTTTCCAGCATCTGCAATTCCTTCTTAAAAATAACAACAGATCCTTTTGGTTGTCATATTTAAGATTAGCTGGTCAGTTTCTTGACCTGACCCGTGGCTTACCATCCTCCTGGTGCCTCAAGATGACTCGATCGATGTCCCAATGGCCCACAAGTCCAACCAGGTACAGGCCCCAACCCACAGGGAGCGGACAATTCCACAGCCTGACCTCAATGCCGCACAGACAACGAACCTAACCTCCCAGGCCTCCCAACAGTGGATCCCGGCAGCGGGGCCCGACCAAGCTGCAAACCTGACCTCTGGGACTGTCCGGCACTGACGATGACCAACCGACCGACCAATGGGAGCCAGCTGGGCCAGAAACCCGACCGCCTTCTGGACTGAATAATGGCATCACCAGACCTTTGGAAGTGCCTGAAACCCCTGCCGAATGCAACCACTCACCGTCCAGTGGCATCACCGACCAAGGGGAGCAAGCCAGGCCAGAGGCCTGCCCTCACGGGCTAACCTACCCAGAGTACAGGTCAGAGATCCAAACTAAGGTAGCGTCTGACGATGAGCCCAGCCATCAGGAGTCAGCCTGGATGGAGACCTGACCCTCAGAAGCACTTGACACACCCACCGTATGCAGATCCTCACCTCCTCGCCATCCAGCACTGATTCCAGGCCAAAGAACCCACTCGGGGGCTGAAGTATAATGAGGAAACAAGGAAAGTGTGCAATGGAAGGAAAGTGAGATTAAAACAACAGGGATTCAAGACCTCCTCCCGCTCCCAAGTGCATATCTGGCTAATGTGCAGTTTATGGAAAACAAGATGGATGAATGCAAGGCCAGACAGACATACCTCAGAGAAGTGAGAGATGCAGTGTGCTCTGTTTCCCTAACATACCTAACTGTGCCATTCACCCCAAGGGCTTCACCCGTCACCGAATGGACTGTATAGCATCTGCGGGCAAGGTTAGAAACGGTGAGATCCGCTTTCCAATCAACAGCTTGTGGTGCTCAGACATGACTGACATAGTGACCTCCTGCTTCCCAGACCTGGAATACCTGACTGTGAAGTGCCGTCCCTACTATGGAATTCACTTCATCTATCCTGACAGCAGTCTCCATCCCTCTCCATGTAGATGCCAAAATTGCTCTGAATGAACTGTACTCTGCTGTCAACAGCCTTGAGACAAAACACCCCAAAGCCCTGGTCATTGAAGCCAGAGACTTCAATCAAGCCAACCTCAGATGGTAACAAAGTACTATCAGCATGTCTCTTGTCCTACCATAGGCCAGAACACCATTGATACACATCAATAGAAAAAGCCATGTTCCTCAACCACATTTCAGGAAATCTGATCAGCTAGCAGTGCTTCTGCTCCCTGCCTACAAGGAGGAAGATCCGATACAGAAACCTTTGTCGGCGGACGGATGACAATCTACGCGGCTGCTTTGAGTCAATGGACTGGTCCATATTCAGGGATTCTGCAGCTAACCTGAATGACTATGCCACTGCCGTGACTGACTTCATCAGCAAGTGCATAGAAGAATGCATAACAAAGAAGACAATGCGAGTGTTCCCCAACCGGAAACCATGGATGAACCATGAGGTACATTCCCAGGTGAAGGCCGGGCTTGCTGCATACAAGACAAACAATTCTGTGCATTAGAAGAAGGCTCGCTCTGATCTTCGCAAAGCCATCAAGAATGGCAAGAGACAATACACTTGAGTCCCAGTGTAATTATTCGGATGCCCACAGTTTGTGGCAAGGTCTGAAAACTATAAATGGTGGCAAAGTCAGGCACCATCGCTGGTGATAGTGCGGCCCTCCCTGATGAACATCATGGATTCTATGCTCGTTTTGAGCACAAGACAAAGCCTCAAGTGAAAATGACTCAAGTGTGCCTCTTCCCAGAATCACAGTTGCAGAAGTTTGATCAGCCTTCCTGAGGGTGATCCCATGGAAAGCAACTGGTCCAGATGGAGTCCCTGGCTGTGTCCTTAGCAACTGCACAGACAAACGAGCTGGAGTATTGTCCAGCAACAGATATATTTACTCTCTCCCCCCTCTTTTCTGAAGTTCCCATCTGCTTCAAAAAGATCACCATCATCCTAGTGCCGAAGAACAGCATGATTTCATGCCTTAATGACTCGAGTCCAGGAGCAATCATCCACCATCACGAAGTGCTTTGAGAGGCTAGTTATGGAATGCATTAAATCCAGTCTATCCAGTGGCCTTGACCCACTACAGTTCGCCTACCGCCATAACAGGTCAATGGACAACGCAATCTTCCTGGCACTACACTCATCCCTGGAACACTTGAATAAAAGAGACACCTACATCAGACCTCGATTCATAGAGTACAGCTCTGCTTTCAATACCAATATCCCATCCAAGCTCATCTTCAAACTCATGGAACCTGGAGTCAGCATTCATCTCTGCAGCTGGACCCTCGACTTCCTGACCAACGGACCACAGCCAGCGAGGATAGGTGACAAAACAAAAGCTTTTCAGTGTACCTCGATACACGTGACAATAAACTAACTAAAAACTTTAAATTATAATCCTCTAAACTGGTGCTCTGCAAGGAACTGTTCTCAGACCCCTTCCTTATTCTTTATACACCCACTAGTATGCAGCTAAATACAATTCCAATGCAATTTAAAAATGTGCAGATTACACCACCATTGTGAGTTGAATATCAAATAATGATGAGATGGAGTACAGGAGGGAGGTTAAGAAGCTCGTCACCTGGCTCCAAGATAACAACCTTTCCCTCAATGTCAGCAAGACAAAGGAGATGGCGATCAATTTCAGGAAGCGAAGGGGTACACATAGTTCAGTGCTAAAGTAGGGATGGTTGATAGCTTCAAGTTCCTTGGAGTAAATATCACCAACAACTTGTCCTGAACCACCCATATTGAAGCATTAGCCAAGAAAATACACCAATGGCTCTATTTCCTTAGAAGGCTTAGGATGTTTGGCATGTCCCCGACAACTCTCACCAACTTCTACAGATGCGTCATTGAAAGCATTTTATTGGGATGCATCACAACATGGTTTGGGAACAGGCCCATCCAAGAACGCAAATAACTGCAGATATTTGTGGATGCAGCCCAGACCATCACGCAAATCAACTTCCCTCCATTAACTCCATCTACACTTTACTTCAGCAACGCCACCAGCATAATCAAGGTTGCTTATCGCTTATCCTGGCCACTCCCTCTCGCCAGGCAAGAGGTACAGAAGTGTGAAAACACACACCTCCAGATTCATCAACAGTTTTTTCTCAGCTGTTATCCTATCACCAACTAGAGAGCGGTCCTGGTCTATCATCTACCTCATTGGAGACCCTGGTTTATCTTTAATCAGACTTCAGTGGACTTATATTGCTCTGTGATTGTAATTGTGTATAGTCTTCCTGTTGACTGGATGGCACACAACAAAAAAGCTTTTCACTGTGTCTCGGTACACATGACAATAAACTAAACTAAACTAAGAAATTACATGCAGAAGGATTTTGTGAACTTTCCTATTGTTTCTCTTTACCTCAGAATCACTATAAATAAAAATACTAATTTATTTTAAATTTGAAAAGTGATTAATTGCCTTGTGTACCAAAACAGAACTACCTTGGTACACACTATGCATTGCAAAGCTAATGACGCATGTCAGAACACTTTCAGATCATTAAACTCCAAGCAAGAGCTTCAGCTTGTGAGGACATGTAACAGAAATTACTTGGTAGTATTCTTGGGGAAGGCATGCAATTGCCTCTATTATTAGTTTGATTTCTTTTTCCAGCATATTGTTCAGTTACTGTTTACTCCAAATAAAATATCATCTGGTTTCCAAATATTCTGTTTCCACTTGCTTTGCTGACAATTTTTCAGAAGGTGAAGCATGGATGAAGTTTTGGGGAGCTTTGAGAGAATGCCATTAACTCTATGAAATGTGCTGATATTCAGATTTAGCCACTGGTTGCAACCAATGGTTTAGACTGAATTACAAGTAAAAGTTATTTCAAGATTCCTCAAATCACAGC
>NW_026576722.1:0-73439 GCF_028641065.1 Leucoraja erinaceus | reverse complement strand
CCCACAATAGAACAGCCACACTCCTTACGTCACGGAGCCTGTACTAAGCGCATTATTCCCCAGCCTGTCTTTAAGACGGATTTTAAGATACAGCGGGAAACGGGGTTCGTGTCGCCACCCCCCCCCGAGCTCCCACCCCTGCCACCCGCACCCGGGTCGTCCCCATCATACACTATCCTCACATCCCCACACGCACTCGAACCGAACCACCTGTTAAGGAAACACCGCAAACCCACCGGGGATTAATAGCGGAAGGTACAAACTCTGTACGACAGCAACCCGAGTCAGGATTTGACGGGGCTCTGCGCTCGCTGTTTGTCGCCGGCACAGGCCGCAAAGTGGCTTGGACCACAACTTGTGCCGGTTGTCTCCCGTTTGGCGGCATATCGAGTGGATTGGCATGACGTCGAACAGGCGCCCCACCACGTGAAGTTACAATCTGCCACCCCTCCCTGGCGCTGTGAGGCAGCCTCTAAACCTCGCGGCGCCCTGTGCAGTGCTGACCGGAGAGGATTCAGTAATTGTATGACTTCCTGCAGATTGGTACCTCGGCCCTCTTTCAGTCCCTCGGCACCCGCTGCCCTCCAAGTTTATCCTGTAGTAACACGATAGCCCACACTTGACAGCTTATATGGGGCACTTTCAGTCAGCCGGAACAGACTGGCCTAAGTCCTGAATCAAACTCCCTCGCGGCCCGCTTACCTGATCCCTACATGCTCCGGCGACTGCAGTTACTTGGGGGTACCTCGCCTGAGTGCCAGATATTTCCACACCACACCATCCTGGAGTAGGAACACAGAACAAAGCGGCCACGGCTCTCCACTAACACACCCCAACACAATGAATACCGACCGCCGCGCTACATAGTTGGTGCGGGGAGCCCCAGGGAGCACCTGTGGTGGACGGTCGGGGCACGGACCCCCCACCTCACACGAAACGGATTGCGTTAATGGGGAACGGGTGCAGAGGATTCACCATGACTAACATTGGGATTTTGCTGACCTTTAGTAACAGCGGCGGGGAGAGTTGATAGACGGGACATCTTTGGAGTGATGGAGGCTGGGGGTGACCGGTACGGAGATGGTACACCATCGCTTTAATAAGAATAGGATATGTGGTGGAGAGGGAATGATGATTCAAGCCCAGATGGAATCGGCTGCGACTAACTTCTAGGGCTATGGCCTATTCGCGCCTATAACCCTAGTGTGACTTTGATGGGGGGAAGCTAACGCTTCTTCCTCTTCTCACCACTAAAAAGCGGCTAGGAGATCTAGAGGCCGATGGTTAAGGTGAGCGTGAGGATTTAATACACCGAGACAACCAGGGGGATGTTATGGACGACTGCTCAAGGAGTAGTTTGACAGCAGGCTCGGTAACCTTCAACACCTTGAAAACACACTTCTGCAAGGGGCAGAGAAATTGGAGGCGGCGATACGAGCAAACGCAGGCAGTTGTACATAGCTCCAGATGGCGGCAGATTCGATGGGCCATGAACAAGTGCGGGCCCCCGAGGAGAGCCTGTTTCCGGCTGGTGTGGACCCCGCCGACCTGCCCACGGCGGCCCAATGGATTTGCCCCCTTCGCTGAACTGTTCTTTGCACCGATTAGGTTTTTGGGTAAGTTTAGGGTAGAGATAAGGCTGCAACAGCCCGGGCCCCACGGAAATCCAGGCCAGCCCGATCCCGCTATGAGTTCACACATAGACTACAGCACCACCTACGGACATGTCGGACACACACCCGGTTACCAGCTCATTCACCGCCACCACACTCTTTGGAGTGCTGGTGAGTGAGACCAAGAATCGCGGGAAAACCCTGCATGTCTGGGGGAGAACGGAAACGCCTCGTCGCCAGCCGCGTAGTCTGATTTAATCCCGGGTCCTCTGGCGTTGGACAGTAACGCTACCCCCGGGCGCCCCCGTGACGCTCAAGTTTTTCGGTCCGGCATCTCACAGTCTCAGCGACGCGGGCACGTGCACCCATAGCTACTGGATTGTTGTGATCCCCCATCCCCTACACCCCGACACATCATACCCCTCCCCCACCCGCCTTCCAGGTTGGTACGGTGTGATGGACAAAGCGACCCAGACAGGCGTGGGGCGGGAGCGCAGGGCTTAGAACGAGTGACGAGACTGTCCCTCCACCCCCACGTACCCCCCACCCCGCCGCACCCCTCTCTCTACATAATAATCCCTGTGGAATCTATCGCACACACCATGCAAGGTATTTAAGCAAAAGCAAATCAAGACGATCACAAACAAACAAAGGGGGCCTCGGAACCATGTGAACACGGTCGGCATGCATCTGTGGGCAGAACCACGATGAAGAAATAGACATTTGGTTGAACTTTCCCGAGCCGCAAGGAAAGCGTCAATGGGTGAACAGGAATCTCATGGGGCTCATTTAATTGCTAAACAAACTAATTGTTCAACACATGTCCATACGACGCATCACCACACGCCCTCCCCGATCACAGGGGCAGAATAGTCTACTACGCCCTGCAGGTGCGACAGGCTGTGCCCGCCATGGTCCCAACTCCACGCTGTCAGATGTCATGAGCGGTTGCCTTGGTCCAGGCTTGTTGGCGCCCCATATCACGCCAGACTCCGGCCTTGGACCCCTTTGTTCCCTCGAAACCATCGCACGCGGCCTGGATGGGACGCCTCAACCGGCAGACGATCACGAGGGCCTGTGGACAAGAACACGGTCCCCCTCACTACATCGCTGAACCAAACCCAAGCCTTGCACGCACTGACAGATGGTCTGCAAAGTGCACGCCAACACTCATTTGTAATACGCATCTTGCGTAGAACAAGAAGATTCCTAGTAACATTACGTTAGTGTTTCTTATCAGCGACGTGTACTGAGGTACGTGAAAGGCGTTTGGTTGTTTTGTGCCTCTCCGGGCGAATCCAGTCAAATCCACAATCTACTGGACTGTAAAACCCCCACAACACGTGTTTTCACCTCCGCGACCCCCACCACCGCACCTGGGTACCAGCGCCGCGCGACCACGGCACGTACGGGGCCGCTGCACACGTGCTACTGTACATCGGCCCCTCCCAACCCCCCCACCCTCACTCGTAACCACGGCGTCCTCACATGCATTCCTCGCTCACGGGTCTCTCACAATCCTCTCTGTACACACCCGCGTCACCACCGGCCCGCGTCATACACGGATCCCCACGCACTGGTAGGCCACCGGCTCCCCCACCGGCGTCTACTGGAATGGGTCCCACATGCTCACTGTCCGCGGGTCCACACGCACGGGGCACGTTTCAGTGCTCCCACTCCTCACACAGGGCCCCAAACAGCCGGTTGCAACACGGGCCCCCACCCCACGCACTCGTGTCGCTACAAACGGTCCATCGCACATTCACCCACCTAATTCCTCCACCTGATGGCATCGTGAACTACAGCATCAGAATCTTAACTTTCACACTGGATTCAGCAAGGTCACTAAATAAACTATGATCGAAGCCAGCGTTACTGGCGGAAAACATCATTTCCTGATGTTATTTCTTTCCTGGAAAACTCCGGTGGCATCTCAATGATCTGCTGCGCTATTTTTTAATTATGCAGCGGTTTTAGAGGCCCCCTGCGCACGTGGGAAATAAAAAGAAGGATTCGCAAACTGCTCGCTGAGTGCGAGGCACAGCCTTGCCGTTGACTTGATCTGATCCGGCAGTGGGCTCTCTTACTTGTGAGTAAGCCTTCACAATGAGCCGTTTCGACGCCTACGCGTCTGCCACCCGTCCTGGAAAGGAGGCGACAGGGCAAAAGCGGCTCTTGTCAGCACAGACGGAATGACTAGTGGTGGGGATGACTGGTGTCCAAGTGGTGGATTGTGGGCCTGCTGACCAACGCGAGGCTATCGTAGTTTCCTGGTTCGCTTACTTGCTAATTCCAGCCGGTGGAGTATGCCAGTCAGAGAAAACGCCAATCACTTTAACCACATGAGTTCTAAAAGAGATAGTAAGAACCCGAGAGCACTTTGAGAGGGGTATGGCGCCGGCATAGACACGAGCGGGCCACCCACGGTAGTTCGCGAGGCAGCCCCTCTCCACTTCCCGCAACCAGATTACCAGTCTAAAAGCGCTGTGTGACAGGACATGATAGGAAGGGTTCAGAGGTTAGGGCCAAGGGCAGGCCCACCTGCCGCAGACAGCTTAGATGGGCATCTTGAGCAGCTGGGGTCGGGACCCTTGACTGAACGTACTCCGATGTTGCATGACTTGACTGCGCTCTACCGCGGACTAACAACGAGATCGCCCCGTCAAGATGTGAGTCCACTTAGGTGTAGCCTTGGGAATCTAGGGTGAAGAGGCTCGACTACCAAATGTCTCCATGTCGGGCTGCACAACACACGCAGCATGTAACAAAAACCAGCAGCTGGTGGGCCCTTTGTGCCCGGGTCAGCCCCAGAACTGGCGACGATCACACTTGTGCATGAGTACAATCTTGCAGAGGCGACCGCCAGGAGTAAAATGCCCCCCCGACCGAAGTCAGGTGAATTTGCCTCAGTGAATCAGGCACTCACTGAGAAGGTCAGGGACTTGGAAGCGTCATCTGTTTACCGTGGGAATTCTCTATCCGCCGGCCCAATCATGCAAGAGAGGAACACCAACTGCGGAGGCGAATATATACGGGCTGTGCACCAGTCACGCAGTCGCCGGATAAACAAAAAGAAAAAGGGATGAGTTTTCGGGGCTGAGACCCGTCTCACGACATGAACGTTCAAAGCGCCATCAGCTCATCTCGCCAGAGATAAGAGAGAAGCAGCAAGCAGTCGGCAAGGACTCCAAATGCTGCACGTGCCCGCTAGAGTGTACGCCTGTACTGTGTGGAGATCTCTGGGATGACCGTACCAACCAGCAGTCTCGCGAGCCTATACCACCCCCCCGTCGAAGGCAGGGGGAAGGGAGGTATGCACGGGGGGTGGTGGGGGGGGGTGAGTAGGGAATGTCGCCGACTACTGGGATGGTGCCCATTAGGCCCAGGACTTCCGACATTGGGAGCTACAACGAGTCCCCCCCCACTTCCCGGACAAATCAGCACTGAGGACGCTAAGTGTGTGGGGTGGAATTGGTTTTTTCCATTGGGCGACACCGCTGTCTGCTGCTATCTTGGTTTGAAACACATTTCTACACAAGATGTCAAACCTTGGTTGAATCCGGTTTGGCTTGATAGTTATCACTTTTGTTTGATCTAATGAGAGTGCAGCATAGCATATTTACAAAATAGCCGCAAATGGTTTGAAAGGGTCCCCGTGCCCCCCCGACTACCCCTCCCCCGCGCCTCCATTCCCTCCACACTAAGGTAGATGATTGGCGGGGCCAGCATTCAGGGGCGGGACCGGCCCCCCTCCGTTTGGCCCCCTGAGAGCCCTGCTGCCCGAGATTACCTCTTCACGATGGGGAGCTGAGCCCACATGCGCACTCTTCCATCTCACGGTATGGCGCAGGAGACAAACAGCAAAGTAAACCAAACCACACCTACCCCTGTTCTGAGTGGAGCGGATCCGCCAGCACCCCCCGCAAAACCACACGGGTGGGCGTTTCACAGGAGCACGTCCAAACGCCACCAACAGACAGCACCCGGAGTCATGATGGTAATCGGGGGTCTCGGCGCGGAGGCATGCGACTCGACCACTTGGGTGCTTGACTGCTGAGTCCTCCAGGCGAGTGTAACTGGTGGTTTGCTGCAGGATTCCAGCGGGCGCATGGCCGGGTCTAAGCTGGTCCCGGGGGGATGGGGAGGGGCGCCAGTTGGCAGGGACGCCAGGAGCAGAGCGCGGCCGCCCAAACAGGTAGGGTAAGGAAAAAGTCACGGGCCAGAAGATAATCGGGCATGCCGGGTGCCGTGGAAACGGTGGAGCTGCTGAGAGGACGTGGGTGACAGGCGCCTGCAGGAGTGGTATGCAAGGCGAGAGAACATGATAGATACATTGGCAGCGGCGAATTGCTGCAGAAGGTTGCGGAGTTTTCGCGGAGGCGCACCGCCCACGCGGTGCCGTCTGCCTCCATTGCGGATTTTTGCTCGACGGCCATTGCGGCAGGCCCAGCCGATACCTGTGACAGTCCCACGGATGCATGTGGCTCTCTGCAAAACACACAGCACAGTAGGGAGATGAAGGACTTGGGGTACAGTCGATGCAATGAGTTATCACAAAACGCCCAGCTATACACAGTGTGCAGCTACAGACTGCCCAGTCCGGCTTGGTGGCGTCGCTCTGGGTCAAGCCTTGTCTGCCCCATGACTGCACGCACAACGGGCTCCTCGGCAACGTTGCATTGAGTCTGGAGTGATACACCGTGGAAACGCTCTTCGGCCCCCATTGCCCACACCCGCGCTCCAACACTGTCCCCTATGCATAAAAATGTTTCAGAACCAATTGACAGGTCTGAGAGACGGTTTAGTGGGTATTGGGGTAAAATATGCATTGCGCGGACTGAGTAGATGATGGACATGTTTTGTCTAGTACGGGGCAAGTTGGCCGAAGGGCCAGGTTCCACGCGGCGTAAGACTCACTCTTCGCACTCTTATGAGTGTCCTATCCCTCGTGTTCTGCCCATATCCTCGTCCTCTTTGCTGCTTCCTCCTTATTGCTCGCATCCCTTCCTCACACGCCGTGAGCCACACACCAACAATTCGTGAAATGGCAGTAGTTGAGGTTGAATAAACCCTTTGCTCTCATAAAAATAAAACAACACTCATTGCCTTCACGGTGGCAAATGTTTGTCGTGCCCCATCGCAGACGACTTAAAATCAAGGGAGATAGTTGGGATTCCTGTACGAGTGCCCCCATGGAACAATGGAGATTCCGACATTCACAGACTAAACGGCTCGAAAACACAGTCTTCAATATAGACCTGCCAATATCACCGCGCACTTCTGGATAGCAGAGATGCCACAGACTCACGACTACTCTTGTGAGAAAAAGTTGTTTTCTTCTCATCTCCGTGCTAAATGTGTGGCTTACCAACGTATGCTTACCGTGGCCCCTGATTGCTGCCGCCCCCACAGCGGAACAGTTTGGCCTCCGCTACGGGTCCTCGTTTCACAGTCTCTTTTAAACATGGGCATGGAAAGGTTCAGCAGTGGTGTCCCCAAACTGGCCCACCACAGCCCCCCGGCACTATTTTGCTCGCCTCAGAGGGCCGATGGGCTGGTTCTCGGAGGCACTTTCAAGAGAGAGCTTGATACTGATAGCCCTGGGGAGAAGCAGGAACTGGGGGACTGGTTTAGATGATCAGCCATATCACATGCATGGTCGGGGCTGGCTCGAAGGCCGAATGCCTACTCAATGCACCTATTAGCGATTGGTGGAGTTTTTGATCGACGTGGACGGGTTTTTCGCTTGCACTAAACGCGATGCATGGTAGTCCCGGCAGCTGCACTGTAGGGGATGGCTCGATGTAAGCATTATGGATTTCCACGGACTGGATGAGCAGGCGGCAAACAGCGTGCACTGGACCAGCGGACCAGGACTCGTAAACTCTCACTATGCGAAGAATGGTTGTACTTGCGCGGGGACGCGGCGTTGTGCCCGCGGCCCCCGTGTGGCCCGGTGGGGGGGTACAGGGGCCCGAGGGGAATGGGGGCGCCCCGGATACAGCTGAACGCGGGCCGTCTGCGGAGCTGGGCGCAAGACTACAGTCAAGTGGAGACACCGTGCGTGCTGCGGAAAACCGGCGACACCCGTGTCATGCGGGCAGCACGGGCAGCTACAGCACGGCCACACAGGAACGGCGATGGCTGGAGTCTTCCGCAAGTGCGCAGAGTGCGGGAGGAAAACTCCATCCGGCCGGGGCGCATCTGTGAAGGGAATATTAGGACCAGGTGTGGGTCCGCGGAACCCCTTCGCTCAACGCACGAGTATGGGGGGACGTGGGGATGGGGTGGAGAGCGGGGAAACAGAGACGCGTTGGAATGGGCAAAGCCTGACAGTGATACGGTGGATACAGGGGGGGGGGGTGTTCTGGGCAAGAGCTGGAGGTGCAGAGCGGTTCCGATAGGAGGAAGAGGAGGATGAAATATGGAGAGCTGGAGGGGTTGGTTTAAGTAATGTGGTAGTATGGTAACAAACACGGGGGGCCTCGGCGGATGAATGAGACAGTTAAGAGAAGCGGGGATGCTAGGAACGGGGTTGGAGACTGGTAGGGGAGACTCAAACTGAGCCCTACCACGAACAGTGTATGCAGGTGGGAACGTTTTCACGGGGAATATTGACCTTGCATTGTTGTTAAGAGGGACGCACGATCTCGGATGAATCGAGTGTTACACAACTCTATTGCGGTGGAAAATCCGCTAGGGCGGTGTTGCCTGCGGCAGCATCATGGGAGTCAGGAAGGGCATACGTTATCCGGCTACAACCCTTCTTCACACTAATAATAAAAATCGAAGGGGCTGCAGGTTAACTGAAAGATATATCTAGATAGTCGACTAGTTACTTAGATGGCGTGAACCCACCCCCCAGGTTAGGCACGAAGTTTGGGGTTTCTGGCATGGTGGAGTCCACCTTCACCCGCCTGCCCCCTGTTGGATGCTGGGGCCTGACGGATCGACGAAGGGACCATCCATACCGGTGCAGTCCGCCCGGGACTTGAGGGGAGAGTTCCCACCCAGCTGGTGTAAGTCCTGCCCGTGGGGCACAATGGTCATGGGAGGGGAAACAGGAGTCAACGGCCAACGGATTGCCTCGATCCACGGGACACAGAGCAGATACAGCACACGGAAACAGGGCCCTAGAGTCGCCGCGCCGGCCACAGCCCACTGCCCGCGAAGCTAGGCCAGGGGCCGGCGGTGGGCCCCGAACCCACGCAATCCGTCCATCGGTCGTACCGGTGCCAGGCGTCTTAAACGTGGGCTATGGGGCGGCTGCCAACCGACTTGCCTGGCAAGGGGAGGACCACGGTGCCCCCCATCCCAGTGCTCACCACGCTAGATCACCGGGGGCGAGCCTGACCCGCGACCGCGGCGGGGGGTGGATTGCAAGTTAGCCCCTGACCTCAAGCGACACGGACAATAGGTGCAGGAGGAGGCCATGAGCCCGTCGGCCAGACACGGCAAGTGTCAAGTGAGCAGGGCGGATCAGCCCCTCAAGCAGGACCCATGCCCTGCCTTTCGCCCTAGGCCCCCAGAGACGCCAGCGAGGGAAGAGCCCCCGCAGCGACACGCGCTCTGGGGAAAGCAGGGCCAGTAACCTGCTATTGGCCACGCGGCCCGATGAGGCAGAGAATTCCACAGACTTCATGTGGTTTCTGGGTGGTGCTCTAGGTTTTCATCGCACAAGATCATGCGGGTTTGCAAACGGAATTGGCCGCCTAGGAAAGTCCCTAGTGGGAAGAACGGGGCTGATCGATGGCGCACATGGAAACCGTTGGCCGGCCGAAAGGGTTGTTTCAAGTTACGGGGGTCGCCTAATAACAAAAACAAAAAACGACAAAAATTAAGCCAAGGTGGATGCCAGATTTTCATGGGACAATAAAGTATTTTCAATTCCCCATAACCAAATTGCAGAGTATTTTTTAGAAACGAAGTAGCATTATGCTGTGGGGCTTGCCAAAAACTGATCGGCCCCGATTTTAGCAAAGCGGCTTAGGATTATTATTAAACTCCAATGCCAATGGGACCAAAACTATGTAACCGTTGTGAAGGAAGCTTGTGGCCGGCGCCAAGGACAAACGGTTTGCTCTAATTTGATACAGAAGTTACGCTTGAATGCAGGGGAGGTGGGCAACCGTGTGGCGGCTGACAGGGCCAGGGCAGTCTGTGAGCGCGATGGCGGAGGCCACATCCATCACAGCTATACCCCCAGGGTGGGGCCGACACCCCCTAGGATGGCAGACATCGTCACGTTTCACAGACCTTCTGCTGAAACTTGGGGAAGTAAAGACTGCAGATGCTGAAAAAATCGAAGGGTAGACAAAAAAGGCAGGAGAAAACAGCGGGGGGAGGCAGCTAAGTTTCGACAATAATGTTTACACGTTTCTACCAGCATTTTGGTCTTAACTTCAGTTGTTCCCAGCATCTCGCCCCTGGTCTAGTCTTAAACAGGTTCACAGAAGGTGTGGTGGCCATGCCAGTGGCTGTGTATCAGGATGTGGTACAGCTCTATCGGTAAGCGTGGCGGACTGATTACGGGGAAAAAACGCCGCCGGCATTTATCCCAGGGGCCGTAGGTTTGCCGACCCTGGCTTTAATGGCTTGCTGTGGACAAAATGATTTAATTGTTGACACTTCTGATCAGGCTCGCCAAGTTAAACAGATGTTTAAATTGTATGCTGCAACAGAGGCAATGTTAAACTCAAATTCTAAGCTGTCAGCTGTTGCACTTTGACTTAGAGATACAGGCCCCACCATGTGTGCACAATCTGATGGATCTCCACCATGAGCGAAGTCAAGTCCCAGTAAGTTTATTTGTCACAACATAAGACGGAGATGTGCAGTAAGTGAAATGAAAGTGGAAATGCTCGCGGGGAACAACAAACATCCAAACAACTTATAAACACAATCACACACACATATTATTACATAATAAATTAATAGAAGGAAAAAAAAAGTTCTGTACAGTTGAGTCCCTGTGAGAAAGGCGTTTACAGTCCGAATTGCCTCATGGGAAGAAGGAAAGAACTCTCTACAACCTCTCCGGTTCGCACCAATTGGCCAACCGGAGGGCGTGGCCTGAACACCCCCCCCAGCGGCGGAACAGTAAGCTTGAAGGGGAAAACGTGGAGGGGGCATTGATCAGGCCGTTTCCTCTGCTTGCTGGAGTTGAAACCCTGTTGTACCTAGTTCCCTGCCAGGGGGGGCGAGGTGGTGAAGTTCCCATGAGCCTGCCAGCGCTTCCGGCCGCCGACGCCACGACTCCTCTGCCAGAGCCTGTCGTGTACTTGGCACGAGCAATTCCCGGAACAAGATGGTAATGTTCCCCGGGACAAGATGCTTACTCCACCGACGCTGCGTAGAAGACTGGAGGATCCCGGAGGACACTCTGAATGTCCGCAATTGCTGAGTTGGTTTAAAGGCGCTGCCTTGCCTTAATCACCAGTGGGTGCTGAGGCGTGTGTATGACCACAGTCATATATCTTCAGGATGTGGAACTCCCAGATATTGAAACAAGTTCACCCTATCCACGGATCCCCCGTATAGACTCATGGAGTGTTAACGTCTCTTGATGAATTGCCCTTCCTAAAGGGCCATGATTCAGCTCCTTCGTTTTTTTGAGGTTCAAGAGGAGGCTTGTTGGCCTGGCCCAGATGCTAAGAATCCAGCACTCCCTCCACGGTAGGCTTCCTCACCCTCCCTTGATCGGAGATCAGGCCCACCAACACAGTGTTCATCAGCAACTTCTTACATATTGACTGGGATCTGAACCCCGCCTCCCCGGACGAGATCGTGCTCAGCTGAATGAAAAGGGGCATGCTTGTGAATTGTGCAAACAACAAAAACAAACAAATACAAACAGAATGGAACAGAATCAGATTACAGTATGACACTATTGCCCGGTAGTTCTATGTCATTCTAGTTTGGCATCTTAACCTGTTGCAGTTCACAAACGACAATTAACATACAAACCTGCACTGGATTTGGAATGTGGCGAGTGAAACCGACCGAGCCCTGGGGGAAACCCCACACAGTTCACACCGATCCTAACCGGGTTGCTGTTCTGTCTGAGGAGTTTGCATGTTGACTCCTGTGAACACGTGGGTTCCTCCCAAAGATCAAAGGAAGGGTGGGTTTGTGGTTCATTGGCCTCCGTAAATGCCCCCTAGTGTTGTAGGGAGTGATGTGAAAGTGAGATAATGTAGAACTAGTGTAAAAGGTGGCCGGATGGACGCAGTGGGACCTGAATGGCCTTTTTCCGTGCTTTAGTTCTGAACTAAAATGAAAATGGGTTTATCTTGGCCCAAGACTAAGAGAGCAGGGAAAGATGTAATAGGAAGTCGTGGCGCACCGAGTCTTTCCGCACAGGCGCTGCTTAGGACCGAGAGAGTGGTTGAGAGGGTGGAAAGAATACATTGAAAAAGCACTTGAGCAGGTGGAATGTGTTGGGAACGGTTTGAGGGGGGATATGGGCAAACCTAGGCAGGGGGGACTGGTCTGGACTGCGGCATCTTGGGCGAGTATGTGAGCGTTGCTGCCAGTGCACAAATGTTACCGGCCAGCTCCGTGCAGTGGAGCAACGAGTGTATCGCCTCTTCTGTACAATACTACGTATTTCACATAAAACAAATACAGATGTGTTCGTCCTGTGCGTCTTTTGATATACAAATCCTTTGGACACGTACCTTGTTTTGTCACCCAAGCGCCCAGAGGTCCGATTCGATTCCGCAACCGCCGCTTCTTTCGACCTTGTAGGTCCTGCACACGGTCTTCCCTGCGCCGCAAGGGTGTGCTCCCGCCGGTGCTCCCGCGCTTCCCCCACCTCCCACACGCCGAGCACGTACATGCCGTATACTTTGCGTACGGTTCATGGTATAGCAAGCAGTCTAGTGTAATCTAGGGTGCGTTGAAGTTATGGGGACTCGCAATGGCTTGGGCGAGTCGCGCAATGGAGAGGAACTCCAGGGCCTGGTTCCCGCGCGCAAGCCAAGTATCTTCTACTAACCAAAACCAACCAAGCTAAATTGAGAATACCCTGTATGATTACCATCTTGCATGCCCATTTGCTGGGTGCCATACATATACATGTTGGACTGTGTGTGATGGTTTTTGCATCTCTTTAGTTCAGTTTCGGTTGTGGTTAATCGGGTTTTATCTCCCTCATAGTGCACGGGTTTGCCTGTTGTGCAATCTTAAAGATTGTGGCCACTGCTTGAGTCCGCGTCGAACAGTAGTCCTGGAAGCCGCTCCATCCGCGGCGTTGGGGGGTTCCAAGCCTGCCGCGGAACGTTCTGGTCACACAGCGGCTTCGTGGGCTAAATTCATCACTATCAAATACCACTTCCAACGACGTGACCCCCCCCCCCCACGCCCCCGCCCCACCCGCCACGGCTGCGAGGTCACCCACGTTAACGAAGAAGACCAAAACCGTGGGTTCCGACGCAGTCCAAAGTGTATTAAGTTCGAACGAGTGTAAACGACTTCCCATTGGATGTCTTACAGTTGACCGGTGAATGCGAATTGCTGCAAGAGGTAATGAAACGAGAGAGACAGGGAGGAGGGCGCCTGAGTATCCGCTCGGGTCCGTGCCTCCAGTTCCCCCTCCCCGACCACAGCATCGAAGAAAGGGTCCCGCCCAAAATGACACAAAGGGCTGGATAACCTCACGGGGCAGGGCAGCAGCTTGCGCGCAGAACCCCATGGAGAATAACGCTCTTGGGACGGACCTTCCCAAGTTGGCCAGAGCATGTGGAAGTCTTTCCAGCATGGGTGGGTCGAGCTGGAACTGTGAGGCCTGGACTCGTCACCCCCCATAGGGGGGGGGGGAAAGTCTGTACTAGATGGCGTAAGGGCCTGCTTGCCGCGCGCGCTGTGTCTCGAACCAAACTAAAAGTAACAGTGTCCACTCTCACGAAACCCAATTTAGGTATGAGGTGAGTGCACAAATATAACACATGCCCTCCACGGACGGACAACATACTTGGGGAGGTCCGTAAGAACGTGGGTTGCTCGAAAGAAGGGTTTTCCCAATTGAAGGTCGCCCTGGCAGGAGAACGGCCGGGGGGTGAGCCGACGCCGGGACACCGCGAAGCTCACCACCATAGCATGAGGCCTTGCACCATGCATCTCCCTCTTTTGCGGAAACTCAGTACAGATCGTCCAAAGACTTAAGAGCCCGCCGTTGCTCTGCGGAACCTGACTCCTGGGTGGGGAGAATACCCAACGCACTGCAGTTACACACACACACACACAACGCGCCCGCCATTCTACCCAACCTCAAGTCCGCGTCAGGGGATCAACCATCTACCTACTGGTAAGGGACACTGGCTGAATCTCCATCTGTGTTACACTTCTGGAGTTGACTGGAACTCACGATGGGCGGGAGAACAGGTGTTTGCTAATTACACTAGTCAAGGTCACCTGTCATTTTCACCTCTTTAACCTCCTAAGGTTTAAGCGATGGTAAGGGTATGTATTAACTCAGGAAGTTTAAACTGTGAGATGATAATTGATAAGCTCTAAACTTGGCAACCCTAACTTAACCTTCTTTAACATGTTTAACGGTAACGCTTACCGTGGGAGGTTTAACTCGGTTGCGGGTCTACCCTGCACCGCGGTGCGGGTGACGTTGAAGTGGCTGCGTGGACGGTTAAAGTCGGGGGCGTGGACGGTACCGCGGACGGGTGGTGAACGCTGAACGTGGGTTACCGTACTGGTGCAGGAACGCTTGACACGGGTGGCGGGGAACGCGGACGGGGGGCGTTACTCTGCACTCGAGCTGTAAACGACATGTGGTAATGGGGTAGGTGCCCACCGGATGTCACACAACAACACCACAGCCTGTAGGGGTGTGGCGCCGTCAAAAAACGAGTCAGCGACAAAGGACGTGGGCAAATCGCATATCTACGGGAGTGCACAAAGGGCGGGAGACGCAGCGTGAGAGGAAGCAGCGGAAGAAGGGGGCCCCCCCACCGGCCACTGCCAAAAGCCCCGCCCGATTGTAAAGTACTGGGACGGAGGCAGCCAAAGGCAAGGCCAACATCTTGCTCGCAAACAGATGGAGGGCCAAGCCTGCAAGACCGGTCTATGGTTTGATCCCCCCTGGAGAGAAGGGGAAAATGAATCTAATCCACTGGGTCCTTTTGCGTGTAATGAATTCATGCCAGCTGGCAGCACAAGTCCACAGGCAATCGGTCTTCTTGGTCACGTCACTGACCGAATCAGATACACAGCTCACAGTTCTCTTGGTGTATTTGATGATGGTGTACCCAGGGGGTTAGAGAGCTCAGTTCAAGGCTACATGTCACGAGAGAAAAAAGGAAGCTGTTTAAGCTGTAACGCAGCCCAGGCGGGTCAGTCAGCGACGGGGCGCCGCCGTTAGAGTTGCTGCTCTCACAGCCCCCAGCGACCGCGGTCGATCCTGACTCCGGATGCGTGCGTACGGATCCTCGAGCCCACCCTCTCCCCGGACCTGCCTGGGTTGTCCTCGTGGATCGACCACAAAGGCGTTCAGGTGGGGAGCGTTGCGTGTTGGACCAATGCAACACGGGCACGAAGTGTGTGTAGAGCAGTATTATAGTGCGGGGATCGCTGGTCAGACGATCGGGCAGAAGCCCAAGTTTCCGCCGCACCGTATAACTAAAAACGACCTAAACTAAAAGTTAGAGATAGCGGTCAGCCTTTGTGAAACGGCCCTTTGCCCCACGGACTCACGTGACGCAACATCCACCCTTTGCACTCTCCCCCCAAGCAGGCGCCTTTATTCCACCCAGGTTGGTGTCCTATCCTCCAGCTTGCTGGCATCTCCGCACACAAGTCCATTACAGCGCCAAGTTAACCCACTGACCCACACCGCTCCACCACATTCTGAACATGGCAGTGACCTGCGGCAATGAGGACCAGTATATGACAGCTGGGGCAATTGCACGGAGATGCTGTTGGGGACACTTAGTATCTGTACCGGGCATGTGAGAACAGGTAACTAAATTGAAGGCCAGGAATGGGAGGGTCTTGGGTCCAATTAGTCGCCCCGATGCTCAAACGTTTGACGATGGCCCACCGGCGTATTGCGCTGGGGACCATCAATCTCGTATGAGCACTGCTATCTAGGGGGACTCGGCATACCCCGCCCTACGTGGCCAAACATGGGGGGCTGGACCCTCACCAGAGCGTCTGTGACGGAGAGCGTACACACCAAACATAGCCAGGTTAGGCTGCCACTAGGCAAGGACAACGTTTGGGATTTGGTGCATGGGGACAGGTCTCCAGGCCGTAGCCGACGGGCTATCAGAACAAGAGTGTTGTCATTGCCTGTATTCTACCTGAGCCCGCCCCCATCTCACTTTATTCTTTACTGCCCCCCGCCCTACCCCCACTTACGCGACCGAACGGAAACCTCGGGAGTACAGCAACACTGGATAGAATGACAATGAAAATCAAGTACAGTGGTTAATGTTTATGGGTGTACCACACATGGTGTGAATGATGTTCACACAGTATTGAAACTACCAGAGGGGGCGAACACCGCTTCATGGTTATTACGTGTTGCCGTTAGCTTCAAAGGTTCCAAATGAAGGGGATGAGATACAGGTCCGGACCCCGCCCCGCTACTAGCTGACGGCGGTGCGTTTCTGAAGCAGTTGGGAAGAAACTGCCCCTAATTCCTTTTCAAACTTTCGGTAACCTCTACCTGATGTGAATGGGTGGGAGGAAGGGAGGGGCCAGGTGCGACATGGCCGGGTTTATGCTGCGGGCCTTGCTGAGGCAGTCGGTGGGTGAGTAAGATTGGTAGTTAAGAGTGGAAGTGGGTGTGGGTTGGTTTGGGGTTCTGAGCCGGCTGCGGCACCACACCAGCCTTCAGGGTCTCGGCTCCTAGTAATGACGCCTGCAATCCCCAACCATCGGTCCTCATAGCCCCCCCTCGACCGAATGATTCCAACCGCAATAGTTTACGTGAAGTTGTCTCACAGCACAACACCATCGCCATCCTGGGTCTGGATTTTTCTGATCGTGGTGGAGTTGGGCCCGTATCCCACCGGGCCACCCTACCCATAGGCCATAGCTGGCAGTTTTCATCACATGCGCTGGTCATCCTCTTCACTCGTCAAAGCTGGGTGGGGGGGTGGGCGCTCTCGCTCCCGAACTTGCCCACCCCGTACCATCTCCAACCCGAGGTATAGAGACCGCCCGATACAAGTGTGAACATACACCCACACTTCGGCAAAGGGGGTCGGGGCCCGAAGTCGGGTGTGCCTCAATCCTTCGCAATCCATAAAGAGGCTAAGCACCGCGGAGGGCATCCACAATTTTATCTACCGGCGATTTTTCCAGCAGCTGTGCAAAGGCACTTCTCAAACACCACGACTGCTAGTCACAGGCCCCCAACACATACTACAGGGCCGGATTCCTTACGTATCGCTGTGCTGTGGGTGTGGGAAGGAACTGGGACACCCGGAGGAAAACCGCACAGCCAAGGGAGACATGCAATTCACAAGCGCAGTCCAAGGCGAGGACTGAATCTGGGATCTCTTCGGCGCGGGAGTCAGCAACTCCACCACGGGGCGCTCTGTTTCCAGGCCCGGACTCTTGAATGAAAATACCATTTTAACGCAAACACAGTTGTAGGGGCCGAGAATCTGTGGAACAAATCTCCAGCTCCCTCCATGAGAGTCCCTGCACGAAGGAAATGGAATGAAGGTACGATGCAAAAGCAAAGTGGGGCCAAAATAATTCGAGAGGAAAGGGAAGACAATGGGAGGGTTGTAGCAGGGGAAATTGAGGAGATGCTGACGAGTGAAGAGGCACAATATTTATTGCATAACTTGTCGTATCGCGGGACATGCTACGAGTCAGGAGACACAGGTCATTTTGCTGAAGAGAGCGGTAGTGGGATGCCGGCGAACCTGGACTGTACACTGCCTAGCAAGACCCAACATAAGTAAAATGCATCTGGGGATAGTCCATGTCTGGCGATAAATTAGTTGCCGCGCCCGTGTTCTGCCCAAGAGTGGCTCATAGCGGTATGCCCCTTCAAGTCTGACCCTTCGGACACAACCGGGGTGGTGTAGGTCAAGACACCGCGCGGGAAACCGGCCCCCACTGTCGGCCCCCGCCCTCCACGTCCACCCGACCCGATCCCCCCGCACTATTACCTATCCCACAATGCACTCGGACAAATTTTGCCTGATTCATTAACCTCTCAAGCTGGGTTACACAAAGCTGGAGAACTCAGCGGGACAGCACATCTATGGAGCGAAAGAAATAGGCACGTTCGAAGTGCCCCGAAACGGGCGCCTATTTCCTTCGCTCCATAGATTGCTGCTGCACCCGCTGAACACTTTTCGCCAACGGTTGTGTGTACCTTCGTAAACCTGCCGATTCTCCGCAGCTGCAGTTCCAGACTTAAACAACCACAAGCCCTGGAGTCCTTGGGGGGGAGTGGTGGAGGAAACAGAAAGACTCCCGGGAAAAACCCACGCAAGGGCCGAGGACTCCCCACCACCCGACAACGCTCTAAGGCAGCAACACCTAACCTCTGCGCCACCGGGCCGCCACCTTTATGGAGCGTCGGACCGACGCCATACGTCCTACGTTCGCACGCCCACTTTATTTCATCGGCCCATGCCTTTGGGAACTGTTCGGCTAGCTTCAAGCCGGGGACTGCGCGATTTGGCCCCGAGTCTATCTTTTAACACCGAGGACCAAAGTCGGGCCCAGGCGAAGACTCTCCCCACAAACTCTTGGGGCAATACACATGAAATAGGCATGTAAGGAGGAGGCCCATTTCGGAACCCCCCCGCGCAGCAACACCTGACATTCCGTGGGGATCATGTGCTGATCGTCCCCGATCATAACTCAGGTGCCTGAGCTCCCCAGATCCCTCACGGCCGCCCCCTAGCCCCTAGAGCGCTACTCTAACTCTCTCCCTGTGTAAATCCAATCCCTCCAGTGCCTCCCTAACATGGCGTCGAGTTAAAAGATGGCAGGTGGGGGGGGGAGTAACTGGTAGAGTTGGCTGTCTCACAGCGCCAGATACCTGGCGCGTTCCTGACCGCAGGCGCTGAACTGGTGATTGGCACTCCTCCCTTTCACCCCCTCGCCACACCCACAGACGAACTGCAGTGGGCCGCTAAGTGGCGGATAAAAAATAGTGTAAAATGAAGATGTGCTGTTTCGGACAGGCATAACATCCTCTGCAGCGCACCGCCTGCACTTTGCGCCTCCGGTGTGTTCATATTGTACTCCATCAAGAGCGCCAATTCGCTGAGTCACTCCCATTTTGTATGTCGTTCACTTGTCAGGGGCCGAAGAAGAGTCCCCGGACTAAACGTGTTCTATCCATGTTCGCCGAGATGCGACCGGCCTGTCACCGCGGACAGTTACCCAGCAAACTTATTGGTGTCTCCATTTTTCCTTAAAGGGAAATTGAAACGTATACCCTTGTGTCACCGCTTTCATGTTTTGAGCTTTTGATACCTGGACAATGGGGTAAAATAAATCTATGTAGATTTCCGCGACCAATTGTGGGCTGCCTGTCCCTGTTTGAGAATGTTGGTACTTTATGACAAGTAAAGACTTTGGGTCTGTAGCAATTGGCGTCCCAGCCCCTTTGACAGACACACAATTCTGTTAAGGTATTTCGGAGCATGGTAGAGGTGACAAGATCTCCCTCGGCCGAACTTGTGGCCTAAAAGTATGCAACACATGGTTGGACCCCTCTCCCTCGCCACCATTAAGCGGCGTGCACACGTGTCTGCATCTGTGAGAAAGAAAGAACTGTGGCTCAGGCGGAGATTTGCTTCATGGGTTAGTTACAACCCCATTGTCCCAAGTGTCTCCTTGACATCGCGAGACAATAGTAGAACGACTGATCTCTGTGTCTGCCGACCCATTCCTTCTCCCTGCACAACGGCCTCCCGCTAACGCTCACAAAAAGTCAGTCTGTTACATACTAGAGTATTTGACCACCATGAACCTTACCGGCCTGGTGCTCCTCCAGTGCCAGAGCAGGCCGAATACCTGCAAACTGGCGGAACAGCACCTGGTTTCTGCCGGGTACCTTTACTTCCACTGGTGTAAACACTGAACTCTCCATGCAGTCCGGTGGCACCCACCCCGGCGACAATGCCCCACCATCCTGGTCCAACCAGCTCCACACTTCCCTATCCGTTGTTCATACACCCGTCCCTGAGTCCCCCTTTTTCCGGTGATTCCCCCCCACCACCCGTTACACCCCTTCCCACCTCCACTGGAACCTTGCACGAGCTCTTCACTCTTTGGTCTCCTTTCACCTCCGCCTTTGTCACATACTCAACCCATCGCCGATACCTCCCCCAACTGGCCCACCGATAACGAGCCAGCTTTGTCCATCCCCCATCTCACCCGCGGACTAACCCGCTTAAGGAGGGTCCCCGACCCAAAATGTTGTCGCTCCAGGTCGCCACAGAGCGCCTACGTTCGGAGTGCCTCCGGTCATTTTGTGTCGGTCTGCGGGGAAGCCGGGAGAGATATACACACACTCAGATCCCGCTGCTTCGGTGAACAACACATCTTGCCAGCAATGTCGCATGGGGATAAGGGGGGAGTGCGGATTGCGCGGCGGCTCTCGGTGGGCTGCTTCTCGAAACGGGTCGCCCTAAATCGTGAGTGCCGTCACGCGGCGGACCGGGACGGCAGGAAAGCAGCGGCCGTCTCACGGACGGCAACAAGAAAACCGGGGCACTCCACCACTGCCCCGTGGACGGATGCAAAGGACACCCGAAACACCATGGGACGCTGCATGTCTGTGGTGCGGTAGGACCGCCACCACACGCGCTCATCGTGAGCGGGAGTCCGGGGCTGGGAAACCCGTTTCGGCAAGGCTACGCCAATGCGCTACGTTGCACGGTCATGGCTCCGCCAGGGATGCCGGTGGAGGAGAAAGTCCGCCGCTGCCACCCCAATCATGAGGTGAGAATCTGTGCTGGAACCGCACACATTGTAGTTCTCAGAAAGATACAGCGCGGAAAGCAATGCCCTCGGTCCCCACCCAAGGCCACGCCGCCCAGCCGAGCACCCAGCACCCCTTGCGCTATCCCACGCACTAGAACGATTACCGTTACTGAAGCAAAGTCCATCGACAGAAACCTGTACGCCTTTAGATTTGGTAGGAACACGTAGCACCCCGAGAAAATCCCGCACTCATGGGAAGAGAGTACACGCTGACAGACAGCCCCGGTCAGGATGGAACCCGGGTCTCTGGGCCTGGAGTGCTGTCACCACAACGGCTGTGTCCACTGAATACTTAAAGGAACGTCGGAATTAAGTCGATGACAATCCATGAGGGCACTGTCAGAGAGAGTTGACATTGGGAATAGCCCGAAAATTACGACAAGTGTGTCAAGCACAGTAATAGGATGAGGGAAGTGTTGAGTGCTACCTATGCTTCTGCATCCGTTGGCATCGTGCGAGGAGAAAAGCACGAAGCGTGTGGAAAGGTGTAATCGGCCTCTTACTACGATCGCTGAGAGCTGCAGGTCTGGGAAGCTGAAGCAAACTACAGTGCGAAGGACAAACTCGGGGGGCTATGGTCTAAGGCGGAGCAGCGGGCACAAGTCGGCCCATCAGGCTACGCCGCCCGCAATGCATGGCGTGAGCTATCGCGCCCACCGAAGCTCTTCCCTGCCTTCATCCCCAGTACATCACAATTATCAGCTGATGCCCGGACTACAGGAAGAGTCGGGCATCTCTGTGAGGGGAATGATATAGCCAACGTTGCCCAACCGGAAATTGGGGGGCGAATTTCAGCATTCATCCCGGCCTATGGAGTGAGCGTATTTGCGCTTTGGGATCCATTCTATACCAGCCCTGCTAGCAACGGGGAATGCCCGCCATTTGGTGGTAACTCCTACAACCCCCCACCCCCCCCCCCCGCTCGTCCACTACAAGTCCGGAAACGCTAGCCACGGGCACACGGATAGTCCCCCTGGCGCTACTAACTGGGACCCGCCAACTACGGCCTATCGGAGGACCCCGGCGGAGGGAAGCGGTGGGGTGCGGGCCCCGATTTCGTGTACTCGGGATGTTTCGCGCTTACATCCCCCCCGCCCCCGCCTGCCCCCGAACCTACAGTCTGAGAAGGTCCGTGACCCGAAACGTCCCCAATCAGTGCACCAGAAACACTGCCCTGGCCATGCTGATTTCCCGTCCAGCATCGGGGCCTCGACTTGCGTATTCATTTAGGGGGACCCATCCTGATTTACAGTGTGATCATTCGGGGGTCCGGACGCCGCCCCGACAGAGCGACAGTAATGGATAGCGCTTTGATCCTCTGGAAACGGGGAGTCAGGACTGACAGGCAATAAGTGGAGCCGACCTCGCGTGCACTGTTGAAGCTCCCGGCTCGCTCCTCCAGCAGTGCCATGCTTCTTACAATCACTAGCTGTTTGGGGTGGTGAGTACGAGACTCTAAAGGGCCGGTCCCACCTTACCCTGGTTATTGTTTGCGGATAATTTATTGGGTGAAAATTGATTTATTACGACGGGCTCATCGCACGGGTATCGTGGCACAAAAGATGTTTCGACATTTCAAAATCCAGCGCGGCCGCGACAAAAAAACGGTGTTACAGTACCTTGCAAACAAGAACCCGCGGGCAATGTCCGCCATCACTTGACGGGGGCCACACCTCCTGCTCCATTATACACATCCCGGCTGTGAATCGAACCGCCCCGTTGGGCCCGGTTGAAACTCTCATCTTGGCGCGCGAGTCTCTCGCGGCTTGGAGCGCGCCCCACCGATTCCCACGCGCCTCGTCTCTACAGAGCCCACCGGGCTTCGCAACCCACGCTTGTTAAATGTCCACAACCCCGGATTGAGAATTCAATCCCCAGCAAGGGATCGCCAAGCTCGGCGGGTTTAGAGTCCCGCATACCCCACGGCCTGAGCGCCCTTTCGTCTCCAGGAAGGAGCGTCAACCCAACGACTGTTATCCGCATGCGGACGGTATAGAGACGGAAAACCTCGCATCTCCGTCGAGTATCAGTATGTAGTTCAGTACTCTTGTGAGCGTGTAGGGTTAATAGCCTGCTTGTGGGGCACAAAACTCCGTCCTACACATGAGTCACAGATTCCGGTTTTAGGCTCCGACCCTCCGTCCCCGATGGCAGGGTCAGAAAAATAGTGTGGGCGCCAGGGGGTGTGCGTCCCAAGGAAGACGCCGGCTGTCTTGGTTGGAGTCAACACGGACGCCACCTGTGATGTGGTCTTTGCCTTCGAAGGCTGGGTGCACCAGCGTTATGTGGTGTGGATGGGCAAGTAGCTGGGTACTTGGGTGGGAGCTCCACATTAGCAGCCGACTGTCTGTGTGTTGCTTACTGGCTGCGTCTCCTCCCTCGATGGGGACTCTCTGAATGCAGCTCGCAATGGGCTGCGCAGCCCAAAGCGTTCGCCTGTGTTGGTTCTTACAGGACTGAGCTGTCATAAGAGTCGCCAGAAGCTGTAGAGTAGTTATATTCCTCTTGGGCAGAAAATTAATGAAACTGAACACCACGTGAGGCTGTGAAGATGTTATCTAGACAACTGTACCTTTGCCAGCAACGTAGGTGGGTCCAATGGTGGGGTGGCTTTAATGAGAGCGTCGGGAGCTCTTGGTCCGTGCATAGTCGCATAAGCCGGAGTGTACTGGATCATTCCTTTCAGCTAATTGCCGCTGCATCTGCTGGGAGCTATTCCCTCTCAGGATGTCATCGGCCCCTACATCCACTGCCAGCCAGCTACGCAAGTGAGAACATTTCTTGCAGGTAGTTAGTTATCCTGGTGGTCTTTGTGAGGGGGGGAGACTGAAATAGCTCGCAAGCGGACTGGCAGAAGGGTCAAGGCAGTTGACCAGCAGATGATTCTCATTGAAGTTAGTGGACAAACAACAACGCTGAGTAACGAGTGTGTCCAAACTGTCTCTGGAGAAAAGGAACGGTGATGTTTCGGTTGGAGACCCGTCTACAACCGAAGTCCGGGAAGGAAATTCTGTAGAGTCTAGGACGGGTGATGAACAGATGAATATGCAAAAAAAGTAACGATATGAATAAAAAGGCCATGGTCAGTTCTCGTGAGCTAGTGACAAACAGTTGTAGACGATGCAACTCGCAAGTGACGTGGTGACGGAATGTGGATGGACAGTTTGCACGTTGTTGTCCTGCAAATTTGATCACTACAGAGCTTTGGTAGTGGGGGCCCTTTGGCCCGGACGAGCTACCGAATATCTGACACGCTTTGTGATTTCTCAACATATTGCACATAGAAAGCCACAACTGGAGAATGTGCTAAGCGATCGAGCTTACTTGCCGCCTGCTCCCCTGGGTTGTTGATGCAGGACCGTGCGATGCTGGGAGGCAAAATAGCTGGAATACCTGCGGAATGAGGACCCAACGTTAGGGGTCATGACTCTCGCCCAGGGCCCAATCCGGCGCCCTGGAGGCCGCGCTCTCTGTGGTGCTGGCCGGTTACAGCATTGGTTGTATTATCTTGTGCTCCTGCAATTGCTGAGGCCCGAGAGGGAGCAACACATTTAAGTTTTAGGGTCTCAAATATATAGAGTCCAGCGCGAGAAACGGGCCCGTACGTCCCCCCCCACCGGGTCCTGTGCCGACTTCGATTGATCCCCTGACGCCCATACATAATTCCACCCCTTGTGTCGTTCAATTTGTCCAAATCATTAACTCAACGTCAGTTCTTATGGCGTGTCGGTGAGGAAACTGAGCTCCATATACAATCCACGGGGAAAGGTCGGGGAGAACGACAAACTCCACAACAGAACAGCACCTCGTGGGTCAGGATCGAACCCGGGTCAATGGGGCTGGGTTACAGCAACTCTACGATGGGATCACCATTCTGACTCACTAAAAGCATACGAAACATGGAGGTTAGCAACCTCGCGATCCACACACGGGTCCTTGCAACCAACGTAGGCGCATGACATCTTCCAGTTAGGTAACGCCAACCTCCCCCCTCACATCCCAGCCGTACCCCCACAATCACCACCCATCGCCCAGGTCCTCCATCCCTCTTCCCCTATTCTGGGTACACAGTTGGCGGGGCATCGCATGAAGTTGCTGTGCCTTCATGTCAATCAATTCATCCTGACCCCTCGACCCTACCGATAACACTAGAAAAACTGACAAAGCACGAACCAGCAGCTCGACCCTACTAGTCCAGATGCTGACACTGGAACGCCCCGAGTCCCAATCTACCGGTCGCGCAACCAGACCCCCGCCATTCCCTGCCCATCCATAGACTAGCCAATTGATTGTGTTAATGATAAAAACGAACCGGCATCCACCACCGGCACTGGAAGCTCAATAGCACACAGCCACCACCTCTGGAAAGAATGCCCCCGTCATGTGCCCTAAACGTCCGTCCTCTTACGATCGCAAGTCGGGCCCGGGCCCCGTGTGGGGGAATCGGCCGACTCAGTGGGAAAGGCTTAGCCCGCAATGCGGGCTACCCGGCTCCTCAATGTTAACCTCTAGCAGGCCCCCCTCTAACCCGTCGGCCGGCGCCAAGACTAAAGCCCGAACGGGGCACTGCGGGGACCGTAGGGTCGCTCGGAACCCAGGCACATCTACGTAAATCCTCCGTCCGGTCCCGCTCTCTGCTATGGGGGGACAGCCGTTCTATAAGTAGTCGACCAAATGGTACACCATATACTCCAGAATTGCCTCACCCAGGCCTGCTGATGCGGAGTTATCGGCGAATTCGGAAAAAAATAAAAAAAAATGGGGGGTGGTTGTGGTGGGGTGGGGTGCCCCTTATGAACGCACAGGTCTCCAAGTGCGACCGTCATGTGGTGCCCACCATGGCCCGAACGGCCGGTCCTCCCACGTTGTAATCGTTAAACTGATCGGATGGCAAACGCTGGTGCCTTCTGAGCGGCCTTGGTAGTCTTGTAGAAACCCAGAAGGAAGAGCCTCTCATGTGCCGGGCAGGTCGATGGGAATGCAAGCCACCAGAAGGGATAACAGCAGTCGATTCGGAAATACATCGAAAATCGGGTGGACAAGAAAGTGCGCATCACAGCCGCGCCAACATGAGACCGACCCCTGTGGAGAAAGCCGAAGCCGTGTTCCAGGGGCTGCTAGCCGTGACTCAAAGCTTCTGATGCTTTGAAGCCTCAGTAGTCCGGGAGGAGTAGAAGAAACCAAAACATAGTGAAATAGGTGCAGGAGAGGGCCTCGTGAAAACCCCTTGCCGGACACGGCACCCGCACTTCGGATGTGGGCGATCCTTCCACCTCAGTACCCCTCCCTATCCGCGCCCCTACCCCGAGCCCCTTTAGCCACAAGGCCACAGCCTCCCCTCTTAAATTACTCCAAATAACTGCCGCACTACCTGCGTGGGGCGATAGACCACAATGGCGGAGGTTCTCAACGTTCAGCGCAAGCATCTCTGGAGGAACTGATAGTGGAGCGTTTCGGGGTCGAGGACTCTTCTCAGACTGAGAGTCTAGGTATATAAGGTCCGCGACCAT
Organism: Leucoraja erinaceus; assembly: GCF_028641065.1. Classification (NCBI taxonomy): domain Eukaryota; kingdom Metazoa; phylum Chordata; class Chondrichthyes; order Rajiformes; family Rajidae; genus Leucoraja; species Leucoraja erinaceus. The sequence continues at coordinate 47,332 of NW_026576722.1, read as the reverse complement.
GAACGTCAACCATCATTCCTTTTCTCCCAGAGTGCTGCCTGACCTGGTGATTACTCATAGGGTGGGTGTGTATGTGGCTACGCATGCGGTGTAAACCCACAAGCTGCTGTTCATCGCCGAAATAGATGCGTATGGACCCCCGGGGGGCTTGCACAGAGTTGATGTATCGAATAAGTTTAGACGAACCTGGCAGATCGTGAAAATCGCAAGCGAGACCAAGCATGCCTGAGAATCTCAGACGGTGCCACTCACCGGCTATGGACGCGGAGGAATAGCAAACGTGCGGGCCGAAACTCCATGAAACTCGCGGTGGTGACACACAATCCTCTGGACGTGTGCAGCGAACACTGGCCCCCCCGTCATCGGCGATAATCCTGGAAACTCAGCGGTGCAGCACATCGATGATCGAGGAAGGGCACGGGCTGCGGCCGAAACCCTGACAGTTTTTCGGGCCCGAACGTTGCCTTGTCCGCCACGTCCAGAGATCGGCGGCACCCTGCTGAGTTCCCAGCCGCTTTGTTCTACCGTGAGGAGAGGCTGTGTTTTCCACTAGTGGAGATCGCGGCCAAGGGGTCACAGGAGAGCCTCAGGAAAAAAAAAATCTAGAGTATACAAATTGACAATGGGATAGGAAGAATCTCGATTCGGGGGGGGTGAAGCTGAGAATTCTTGCACAGTTCTCGGGAGGCCAAGACGTTAGGCTTTGTTCCTGATAAGGGAGATGACAGGTCTTGTTGTTCCTGGTGGCAAGAGTTCTGGGGAAGGCAATGGAATGGGGTGGTTAAGGGATAATAGGTCTGGTGGGTATGACGGGTTGAAGATTGAAAGTCATTGTGATATATGGCTGACGCGTGCGCCGACCACATGACAGCTGGGGTCCGCCTCTCCGTTGTGGAGCCATTTGACACCACCCAAGGGCGCTGCTACAACTCTTGCCCCCGTCAATTACATCCTTTCGACAGAGGATGAACGAATTACCAGAGTCTCTACCAGCTGGCGCTTGCGATAACTACTGCCGCTCGATTCAAGGACCTCAGACTGGGGTACTTGGCGCCAATGCTGTACTGTGATTCCCCGCGGTCTGACAGGCGTGGAATTCCCTTCACCTGGGCGGCCTAATTTCACAAACCGCAAGGATGAGGACGCATTGACTCAGTGCACTGCCTCCGTTCTCCTGCCGTTACCATGGCCACCACCTGGCACCAGTTACCGCTGGCCCACTTGGGAAACCTGAACGGGGAACCTCTGGGAGACGTTTGGCGCCCCAGCCAAGTTTTCCGTTGCAGTTCTCACTAGGTGTTTATTGATCAGTCTCCCTACCGCTGCACTACACTGCCACCTCCGTCACAACCACCTCTGCAACCTTCCGCCTCAACCTGCAACTCCGGGATACACGACGACACTTGGGTGGGGCGCAAAGTCCCAGAGGGTCGCCCGGTGCACGGTTTCCTACACTTTAGACACCCCAGCAAGGGAGGCCCGAACACGTCAGGGCGTATTGCGCCATGTGTACAGAAAAGCTTTTATGCGGGCTAACGATCACGGAAGACTATACATGCGGTACATCGACCCATCCCTAGACATACACAGTACACGACAAAGGGAATGAACGTGAGTGCAAAAAAGTTCCAGTAAGTCTCCAAACAGGTGAGCCACGGCTGCCCAAAAACTGCTCCAGTGATGTGTGTGCGGCGCGGTTGCTGAAGGGCCCATCCCGTCAAACCACCAGAGTCCCAGGACGGGCAGCTGCTGCCGGCCCTCCCCTGCGCGACGCTCGGCCAAACTAACAGTTGGTTCTGACACGGAAACTGGCGGGGCGAGCCCATCTACGGGGAATGACAGATTTACAAGCGTTTTGGTTCGGGACCCGGGTCGACTGACACAGTGAGAGGGAGGGAAGCTCGAAAACGCGACGGTGCGCTTCGCCAATTGTCTCATGCGTTAAACACTCCCCGAGGAGTGCTCCTCTGTTTGCATTTAAAGAAAACTCACAGAACTTGACATATACACTGGATTAGGGAGTAGTAGGAGGGTTTTTAGTTCAAACTGCGGCACGGTGGAACTCGGAAGAAACACAGCGTAGGGTCGCGGCACGTTGGGCATGAAGGGCCTGTTTCCACATGCTGTATGACTCGTTGACTATCAAATGTCACGTTTTTGTCAAGACGGCGCTAGATCGCCTATTGGTTTCTCCATAGTATCTTGGGGTTCTGTGGTTGTGATAGGGCCCAATCTACCCCCTCTAACGCCATCTCATGTGCCCAACATGCCCATCTACACCCAGCGACAGGCCCACTGGCCGAACTACATCTCATGCATAAGCCTCACGTCAGTTTCACCCACGTTGGGGGAAAACGGTCCGTTGTCGAGCGGTGGAGTTCCGCCGACACGACAGAGACCCGTTCCAAGCCGGAGGTGACGATTTGTAACCCTCTCGCTGTGACCCGTGGTTTTCTCCACAGGCGCTCAGGGGTGTTCTGTCCTACATTACAGTGTGCAGGTTGAATTGGACGTCTGTAAAAATTGGTTGTGTGTAGTGTGTGTGTGTGTGTGTGGTGTGTGGTGGTGTGTGTGTTGGGGGGTGTGGGTGGTGTGGGTGTGTTGTGAGTTTTGTGTGTGGGGCCAATATAAAATAAAAACGGTCCCCCCGTGTTAGGACTGGGTGAACTGGGAATTGGCGGTTGCGCTGGTACTGTGGGGTGGCAGAAGTCCTGTTGCCAACAGTATCCAAAAACGACCAGGGACAGTGGCCCGGGGAAAAGTGCGTGTGGGCTTGTATGACTGTTTGTTGAATCACCGGGCGTTGGAATGAAGGGTAGGGTGCGAGGTGGACCAGCCGTCAAGGAGATGGCGCGATGGTGTCTCGGCTTCTAGGCACTGCACTGACTTAACTACAACAAATTTGGAGAAGGCCAGTCATGGAGGAATAGCATCATAGGAAATTATGAACACAGGCACGCGGCACCTTATTGGGTACGGTTCTCAGCCTTTACAGGGAACAATCACTAATTTGGCTGGCGGTCGGTTGAACCGCGTAGGCCATAGAGTTTTGATTAGAGATCTAACAGTACAGGCCCACCTCCCCACAAGGTCCCGGCCGAACAGGATCGAACCGGAAACCCGGCCCGGGCAGGCATCGGAGCCATAGCCCTCAGCCCCGGCAGATCTGGGGGTGCCATACTAAAACCGCTGAGGGAGGCCGCTTCGCATAGGCTGGCTTCCCCACCACCCCCCCCCCCCCGCCCCCGCAACCCCCCCCTGGTAATGAGGCCAGGAACACCCCCCCCCTCCCCCCCACCGCTGAGGGGGGCAGAAACAGAGGATACGGGTCACGCCCACACCGCCATTAATATCTACCAGGAAGTGCGTAATGCGTGAAGATGTGGACAATCGAAAGGGGGGGAAAGGTTATGGGTAACAACAAAGTCACAGGGCCAGGGGACGGTCATTCAACGCGTTGTGATGAGAAAGAGTGGAAGACAAAATGTTCCGGGACTATTATAGGTCCAAAGGCTAATTGGCACCAGCGCACGTTCATGTGGGTGTGGACTGCGGGGACAGCGCTCAGGGGTTGGTTGAAGGTGGACTGACTCCACATCCGCGAATCGAGTGCACTAAAGTGGCGTGCTTCAGTCCACATGGGTTTACGCCAAGTCAAGACACAGCCTTTGGAAAAGGGGGCAACCCAACTTATAGAACTCGCGTACAGCAGCCGTGCGTAGACCCTCCCCTGAGGCATTCGACGCGGCCTCCTAATAACCTGAAACAGCCGCGGCTGCAGGAACGACAATATCTTCTTCAAAACGACTTGCAAAGTCAACATCAGAACCCAAGAGTGGCTGCAACCCCAACACCTCCGGCACCCCATTCCGCTCCTCATGCTGATTCCTATACTGAATGGAAACAAAGGCACTGCAGATGTGGGGTTACCAAGTATAAATAGACATTCTTGTGAGCAACGCGGCAGTCAGGCAGCTCTCTGAAAAAAAGTATCTAGATTGATATTTTTGGAGATGCGTTTTCCAATTTGAGATTGAATACCTTTTTAATAACTTGTCAACAGTGAAATGTATGCGTTTACGCATTCGCCCACCCCCCAAGCGTAAGTCCAAAGCAGCTTTCGCTTCTTGTAGAAGGGCGCGAAGAAAGGTGTACAGAGGTGGTGCCCCCCCTGGATGGAGGGGCACAGGTCCCCCGTTTGTGGTTACTAGCAACATAGATGAGATGCGGAGTGAGGCCTATCAGCCCTTCAAAGCCTGCCCCACCATTCACCATTGGGAGCAGGGGGCGTCATCCAACTCCGTATCCCGTTACCTGCCTTCTCTCCATAACCCCCTGAGCCATGTAGCCACTCGGTAGGTTAGACTCAAGCCGCGAGCGCTAACACACCACAACCAACCTGGACCCGATCCACCTCTCCGCAGAGCCGGTACCTCGGGAGGAGAAGAAGAGGAATGGCAGACTTCCTGGAAGAAGGGCCTATACACAAAATCGCCACCCGGAAACGTCACCCATTCCTTCTCTCCAAGATGTCCCAACAGTGTTACGCCCAGCTTTGTGTCGACCGTTCGATTGAACCCGCACCTGTGGCTCTCTTCCCCTCGCCGACACCTGCCGGCCCCCCCAACCCCCCATCACCCACGCCAGGTCCCTGGGGGTGGTTCCTTTGGGTAGGCAGCCACGTGAGTTGGAGTCGCCGTGGCGGTTTTGGGCAGCGGCGGCCTTCGCTCCACGCGGGCCCATCCTCGTCTTTCGAGCCGGCCCCATCAGCGGACGTCAAACCAAACGGACACCTTCCGCCGTGGCCCCATGCCAGGCCGACTCCGCGGGGCTGCCAGACCACCGCGCGCGCGTCGGAGCGGCGAGTCTCCGCCAGTTGAGTTTCGCCCGGCGCCCACGAAGACGTCGCCTGGCAAAGAAGGCGGACCCCCGTCAACCAAGTGGAGGGGACTCACCCCGGCGGCCCATAGAAGGGCACCCGTTGCCAGGGCTACCCAAAGATAGTGGCAAAAATGGGAAGTGCGGAAAGAGATTTCCTGCGCTGTTCCAGGTTATATTAATCTGGATCAGTCAGTTTCTCTCCTGGAAAAAGCCCCTATTTCATAAAGGACTTATTTGTACCGACACAGGTAATTTTACTGGTATATCATCGACGCAAACATTCAGTAGGAGCCGTTTGATGTCAACATACCTCTTATTCATGTTCTTCTTTCCCAGGCACAGCAATGAACACTCCCATCAGTAGGGAGCTTCCGGGGGGCGTTGTCTTCCGTATCTCCCACTTGGGGGAATGTACAGGCCCGGCCCATGATCGTGTGACGCAGAAAACATGTCGAGCATCCCGGAGATATATCCCTCCCGTTGAATATGGCGGGGCTCCTTTGTATCTTTTGGCGGCAGGGCAGCCACGGTCTCTTACTGGGCTTGGTACCTTGGACGAATGTCTTCTTTGTTACTAGCAGTGCGTGGTGGTTAGGGGCGCGTGTGCCCCGAGGTACATGAAGCCTGTGCCTCGCGGGCTGCCTGAGCCGCTCAAAAAAAAAAATAAAAAACTAGATCAAAATTTTGTCTTTGGGCAAAAATCCCCAACCAGAGACCCGGGGTCGTCCCGACTACGGGATGCTGCTGGAGCGGAGTGTTTTTACTCTCTCCCGGGAGCGGCGGGTTTTCCTCCGAGACATCAGGTTCCTCCCACACCCAACGACGTAAAGTGTTTGTAGGTACTGGGCTTTATAAAAAGTGAAATTTCCAATTTTGCGTAGACCTTGACCGACACAAATTCAGAGGGCGTGCTAACCAGCACGGAAAGACATATCGATTGCCTTTCTCTGGCAGCGTACAGCAAACGTGACAAGGGACAGTATAACCATGTCTGCTGATCATTGAATGCCGAGGGTCACCAATGGGTAGATCGCAGCTCCGGACGTTCAACTTGCCCTTCTTTGAGTGTGGGTGGAACCCTGGAGAAAACCCCGGCCGAACAGGAGGAAACATGCAAACATCCACACAGACAGCACCCATAGTCTGATCAAACCCTGGTCTATTGGCCTGACAGGCCGCCACTCTAACTGTGAGCCCAGCGGCTATCCCCATTTCCTGTCCACAGCTCGTTTCCCATCCCACCCCACCTCAGTGAAATAGGGGACCCTCAAGTTCCTGTTCTCTTTCCCCTCACTGGGAACTCTTGCCCTCTCGTGCTTGATGACTGTACGACACGCTCAACACAAGTGACCCCGGGGCCTCTGGACGCGTAAGGCAAGACAACTCTACCGCTGCGCCACCGAGCCGGCATGCTGGAAATGGCCCCGACCGAACACTGTCTCGCTCCCTAGCCCGTTTCAGCCTCGGAGAAGATTCCGCCTGAAACGTTGTCTGATTTGTGATTTTCGCAAAATGGTATTGCACTGAGAACGAACACTTCGTGGGACGCAGCGTAACCGGTGCACGCAAACATGGGTCGGTCCCGCACTCGCTGTGCTAACGCCTTGTTTTCAGGCTGTTCCTCTCCATGACTAATGACATAACAGCAACAAGATCCCTGTGTGTGTATCTTGTCACACTGAAAGGAAGGGGCATGAATTAGTGCCCTTTCGGGTCCGGGCCCATCAATTCTAATCAACCATTCACGCAGTGCATGCTATCTCTCCCTCCTAACCCCATCTCCGCCATCTCCTGCTGCTCCTACTCTCTCACTCACCCTCTGAGCGCCCTCCGTTTTCAACGTTTCGACCCCCCCCTCCCCCATCCATCAGCATCTGAGAAGGGTGTCGGCCCGACACGTGGCCCATTTCCCTGGGCACCAAGAATGCTCGGCTGTCAGCCCCGGATGGCGGCCCCAAGCCTTCTTGCCCGGTCCTCACTCTTGCGCCGCCACTACACCCACCTGAACCCCCTCAGGGATGTAGCACAGCAACCTCCCGGGCGTCGCCACCCACAGCGTTCTGTGCATGAGTCTACAGAAACTTGCGGCGCTCTCACCGACAGTTGCATGCCGGGGCGGGTCGCCAACGGGGGCGGCGTCAGAGAACATGACACACTCCGACGAATGCCCAGGTGAGGGGAGCCATGACGGCCCCCCCCCCACCCCCCCCTCTGAAGCCCGGCACAGCCAGATAATAGGACAGGGCTGAGCATCCCACTCAGGATCCCGGACCTCGCCGCCGCTCCAGCCCCCGCGGAGCCCCCTGGCCACAAGGCCACCATCTAACTCAACTCCCTCCTAACATATAGCCATACGGGCTCAAACGTACCCTCTGGGGGCAGAGAGTGTCTCCCAGAGATTCACCACCTCTCTGTGGAAAAAAGTTCTCCTCATCTGCGTTTTAATAAGGATGCCTCCCCCGAACCTTTAGCTGTGACTCCCGAGCCTCGAACGGTCCCCAACAGCGTGTGAACATCTTCCTGCACACCGCCAGCCGTCCACACCCCCCTCTAACGAATCTTGTACCCGTTCGCTATACAGACATCCCCCGCAAAATCTCCTACCTAGAGCAGTACAAACCAAAGTCGAACTCCACTCCCCGGGCGTCACAACGTCCGCCCATCCCAGGAATCAGTTCGGGTGAACCTTCTCGCTCGCCCTCTACTGGCACGAGGTCCCCCACAGAGGGGGAGACCAAACTGCACCTACTCCAGGTGGTCTCACCAACACCCGGCTTCAACTGCAGTAGAGCCTCCGCCCTGCTGCTCCGATCTAAATCGCTCCGGCTTGCCCTGTGGGGTTTACCTCTTCACTGACGCCCGACTATCTGATTCTGCTCCTGACGAGGCCCACCCAGGAAGCCGGTCGCCACACTCCGCCTTGCTTCCACAGGTGAATACGGATCGGTGTTGTCCTGCTGCTGTTCCACAATGTTTAGAGTAGAACGTACCACAGACACAACTTGCTGGTCCGACGCCCAGCGCACAGACGGGTTAGGCAGCGTCGTCTGGAGAACACGGATAGTGACGTCTCCGGTCAGACCGTTCTGGCAGACTCTTTATGTTAGAGCTGTTCGTTTTAGTTGCCAGAAGGCTCAGCGGGTGTGTTCTTGCCATGGAATATCAAAGGGAAGACTCGGTTGATGAATTAAAATTATATCTTTGCTGCAGCACAGATGGGGGTTTTTTGGTGAAATTCAGAACCTTTCCAGGCCTTATGTTACGGGGGAACAATGTGTCCTGGTTTATGTTCTATAGTGTGGAAATCATCTGGTTCATACCGCGCACAAACGCCCTCCTCCGGCCCAACCGTCATCCGCAGGCAGCCCACGAGCCCCCCTTTCGGGCGGTTTTAGTCCATATTCATCTAAACCTTTCCGTCCAGTACCTGTCCAAGTTCTAATTTAGCTTTACGCTTACGAGAGCAGTATGCCTACAGCCAGTCGGCCCATCGATCCTACCCCGACGGTTGTCCCGTTCACTAGCCTCTATCCGACCACCTATGGGCAATGTTAACAGAGCCAGCTCTACCCGCTCCCACTTCTTTGGTGAATGTCTGGGAGGAAACTGAAGCACCGAAGATAACAGCTGCGTCAAAGGGAGAAGGTACAAACACACCACAGATCACGCTCAACACCTGGTTTTCCAGCGGGGATCCAGCAGCCTCCCCACCGCCAGCCCCCACCACTGCTGCATGAAGTAGTAACGGTGGTCGGGTGAAAGAAGCGAGGAGCGCAACCCGAACTCACCCATTCCTTCTCTTCCAGAGAGGCTGCCTGTCCGCTGAGTTACTCCAGCGTCTTCCGTACTTACCATCGTTTAACCATCATCTTTGCGCAGCTCTCCGCCGACCCCACTCCTCTCCTCCGCTGCTTGTGTTCATCTGCTACAAGCTGGCCAAGAGTCGCCATAGTTTCTCTCGTTGACGTAAAAGAAAATCCTTTGCGGTCCAGGAGACATTTTGGCACAGGAGGTGACCGGCCAGTTTAGACGCATGGCATGCTTTATTTTGTTCTAAATTGAATGTAGAACTGATGCGTTGATGCAGCCTGAGCTAAGGGCTGTCCCACTTGTACAAGGTCATTCAGAGCTCTCCCGAGTTTAAAAATAACTTGTGTAAGCACGTAGAATGGTTACGCTTACGGTATGGTCGGAGTCTCTTAGCGCTCGTAACGCTAACGGCAGGTACCCCGCGTCAAACCGCCGTTCTAAGCTCCGTGACAACCTCCTACGATTTTCACATCGTTGAAAACGTCCACTATAGCCCCTAGTCCTACGAGCCGCATTACCTGGTATTCTCTAAAAGGGTTAGCATGCCAGGGGAAAGCGGGGCTCTGGAGAATCTTGAATAGCTCGTAACAGTGGGGCAGGCCTTTTACCGCGTTCCTAAAGACAGTTCTCCGTGTTGAACTTAAAACATTTTGTCTTCTTTAATTCTGCAAAAATCATCCACACTGATGAAATGACCCTAATTGCTTTCTTTTTTCCCCTTGTTTAATGCTTTATCCTATTGTGTTAGCAGCAGTTGTGCTTTTAATGCTTTTGTTATTAATAACTTGCACCGGACCAATCAATTTTTAACCTGTATGCCCTTGGATAAGTGTTCAAGTGCGATGTTGAACAGAGTTGATCCATCTCCCACGAGTTGTGTGTTAAGTGAGCTTTCAATTAGTGTCCTTTTTCAACTCCCAGTCAGTGTACGAAATGGTAATACTCCAAATGTAAACTAAAATGCAAAAGAGGGATTGTATAATTATACCCTCGGTTGTCTAATTAGACGTGAGATTCTTGACACCTTGCTCGTATTATTTCATACAACCGTTTTTAAACTGTGCCCTTATTTGCACTTCGCGGTCAATTCTCTGCTGCGCTCCTGGGAGTTAACTATAAATCCCACTCTATTCAGTCAGAGAAAGACATCGTTGACTATTTTTTGGGCCCACCCTGTGATTCGGCGAGCAGTTGCGACAACCTAGACCCAGGAACAGCACCTCCCTCGACATCCCTCCCTGACAAGTGAAGAGTCTCTGACCCCGAACGTCACCCCACACCCCTCCTCTCTCCGTCGCAGAGATGCTGGCCTGACCCGCTCAGTTACTTTCACACTTTTGTCTCGCCTCTTTGACTTACCAACGCAGCTTCTGCAGTCTTCTCTCTCCTCACCACCATATCCACATGGACCATGCATACATCACCCACCCCTTCTGGCCCAGCAATGTCGATGCCATTCTTCGCTAGTGAGAGAGTGCAAGCCAAATAGACATCAAAACAAACCCACCCACCCGCGCCCCACCTGGCGTCACAATCCTCCTACCATCTGAGCCAAGCGTTACACCCTTCCTGTTGGCGGGCGCGCAGCATGCGGAGCAAACCACGCAGAGTCAAACACGGTCTGGTTTTCCGCTCGGGGCCAGTCAATACGCACACACCAAGTAATTCCATGAACATTTTACTTTAACTCAATGTCTGCCACTATGCTACTTTGTACTTTACTATATTGCCCTTTTATGATTGCACGTTAATAACATACCTCAAAACATGACGACCGTCTGGCACATCTGTGAATATTTTAATAATGTTATATTGTCTATCTTAATTGTATATTGTCTGTCTGTGTTTAAATATTACTTGCACTTTTGGAGTATGGGGAAAAGCAATTTCAATCCAATTGATTTTGGAATTTTACAATCAATTTACTTTGAACTTTGAACGCTGAACTAAATGCCAACCTGATGCTGTTAAATGAATCTCCTCCGTCTGCATACTTGATGCCTATACGCCATTCCCTGAAATCCCGTCTCTTGAAAGCTGCTTAATTCTGTCTCACCTTAAGGCCGTGGTCCCATCTGGACATTTTCCACCCTGCGAAGAAGGTTCGACTGTCCTAAACCCTATCCACAAGCTCTCATAACTTATATACTTCCTTACGGTCTCCCCTCAACCTCCGTTGTTCCAGAGTAGCAATCCTGTCTCTCCAACCACTCCTTGTGGCTATGCTCTGGAAACCAGTCAGCTATCTGGAAAACCGTGCTGTATAATGGAACGCACCGTGTCCACGCAAACCTGGAAAGACTGGAAATCCTTCTTCAGCAGAACCCTTCCCATCCCAGAAAACGTCCCACCCATTCCATGCTCTCCGCAGAGCGCCTGATCCCCCTGCTATACCCACTAGATGCAGGAAGATTTTTCCCGATGTTTGGCCTTACTTCCAAACACCCCGGGACTCACCAGTTGTAAGGGATCAAGCGATGAAGTCTTCCTTCTACTGACCCAACCGATAGAAAATCAGTCTTTATAACACAGCAGAGTGGTAATCTGTGAATTCTCTGCCACAGATGGTCAGTTGGCCAGTTATTAGCTTAGTATTTTTAAGAGGGATTAGATGTGGCCCTTTGGTGTGCTAAATGGATCGGGGGGGTTTGGAGAGTATGGCAGGATTGGGATAGCTGAGTTGGCTGATCATCCTGATCATATCGAGATGGGCGGTGGTCAGTCTCGAGGTTCCGAATGGGCCGTCTTCTCTTCGGGTCTCACCAGCAGCGGCCAATTATCAAAATGCTCTCATATGAATATATTTTCGTTATGGGGAAACTCCCAAGCACAGTCAATCTCCTACATGGACCATTGTTTGTGCTAATACCACTACAACAGACTGATGTATGTGGTAACGAAGTTGGACTACATATCGTTAGATTAACACCCCATGCTGTGTTGTTGTTACTGCTCCCCTCCCACGTCACCCAACCGACGGCACACTCTGATCATCCTTCTGCGCACCCTCGCTCCGGGCCGCTCGCGGCACACTATGATGCAGATAGCTCACTGGCTTGGTGCCTCCGGAAGCTCATCACGTGCGTCGGAGACGGTACATCAAGCCCATGCCCAAGCTTCAGGCGCGTGCAACGCGGTCGTGCTGCTCCTGCAAAACACTATCTCCGCCGCGTCTTCAACTGATGTGCCACCATCACAACAGGGCTCCCTCCGCGCCTCCTGTGAATGCAGGCACGTCGTTCATTGGGTTTGCTGTTTATAGTCGAGGCGGGGTTCCTGGTGCCATACCACAGTCCCCCCCCCCCCTTTCACTGATCCCCGATACCTTTATTAATCACAATTTATTATCAACTAGGCCATTCGCCCCATCGGTCCACTCCACCAACATTTCAAACACGGCGATCTCTGCCCTCCTAATCACCTTTCTCCTCCCTTCTCCCACTACGCCCTCCTGACATCCGTTCTAATCAAGACTTTATCTCGCCTGCGCCTTAACATATCCACTGACTTGGTCTCCACAGCCCCTGTGGCATGTGTGTTTCCCGCCATTAACGTACGCCTCAGACTGACGAAGTTCTCTCACCCCCCTTCCTTGTCTAAAAGATGCTCGTCCATTAATTCTGAACCATGACCTGGTGGGCCTAGATCTCCGACCCATGGAATCATCCTCTCACTCCACTATCTTTGCCTTTCATATCAATCAATATCACATATAATCAATGAGGTCCCCCTCACCTTCTTATCGCCAGCGAGTAGGAAGGCCCTGGCTGTGCAATGCACATTCTGTACGTGTACCACTAGTGCTGGGTAGTGCACATTGTTCCAGGTACCGAGGTTATTTTGCAATTATATCCAGTAAACTCACACGATGGAAAAGCACAAGAAAGGCTAAGAGGACCTCGTGACACTTACTGATGTAAGCGAAAGCCTGATGGAGGGAATGTGAAAGGAGAGTTCCACTAATGGGAGAGTCTGGGACCCGAGACCACAGCCCCAGAACTAAAAGGGCGTACCTTTAGAAACAGGAGAAGAGATGGATTTCTCCCTAACAGAGGGTGGTGAACGTGTCTCCGGCAGACAGCACCCCCGAGTCAGATCAAACCTGGAGCCCCCGTTGTGATTCACGGTCCCTCCAACCTGCTTGCCATTTTGTGCCAGACATGTCGTGCGGTGGCCAGTCCCTTTTGATACAGGCCCTTCTGCTTGGCATTGTGACACCCCCCGAGTCGCGTCGGCACGCCAAGCTCCGGACGCCTCCGGGTATGTCCGGTTCACCGGTGTTCGGGTTTGTGGTCCCATTACTCACCATACAGTGGGTGACGAGTTGATATTGTCGAATTCAGCATTTTGAGAAAGATTGTACCTTTGATCTACCTGGAGTCACTTCACCCCCGCAAGACGAAGGCTCGTACCCTTGGGTCTAGGAGACTTGGTGAGATCAGAGTGAACCACGCCCTTTGTGCCCCACCGAGCTCCCGCCCCCCCACGCACCCCCAACACAATACGCAAACCCCCCCCACACACAGGGCGCATCCCCGCACAGGGCCACTGACCCCCCCAGCGTGACAAACAAAAGGTTTTTTGCTACGACTATACAAGGGACAATTTACGTGACATAGGCCAATGACCCTACATCCTGCATGTCGTGGAAGGGTGAGGAACCCAAGCACCAGAGAAAAAACAACCAGTTACAGGAGAAGAGTAACGCTGGGAACAACCCGTGTTAGGATCCAACCCGGTCCCGCTGAATCCCTGACAGAGGCCACGCACACTTCAACCTTGCGTCCACACCTTTTCATGAAACTTTTTAATGGCTTTCCGCTACCCCTTTCTTCTCCAGTTGAGACTTTTGGGGGAAATAAACCTTTTCGAACACATTTTGCCATCATTATGCACCAATGAGAAGCTCAAGCCCAAATTTACCTATGGTGAGTATTGTGTGTCGCTGTGAAAACGTGGCTGGGTGATCCTGGCATATGGATTTATCCTGAAGACCTTCCTCACATGCCATCGTGGGTGTTACAGGACACGGAAAACAAGCACTATCAGGCCCATACTTCATTCCATGGGGCTGTCATCTGTGTCCGCATCGAAGCTATCCCATGTGCCTGGGTGATGGTGGCCCCCTATTCCTCTAACCTTTCACTAACCCATATCCCGGCCAAATGGCTTTATTAAGGATACCACACACACCACACAACCTGCCGCAACTACTGATGGTTCATTTTAGTTTTAATTTATTAAGCCTCAACGGTATCGCTTTGCCACCATCGCACACGCAGCAATAACAGAACTCGCCAACAAGTGAATCGACTTTGATCCAGAGTCCTAAAATTCTGGGCTTTGACAGGTGTAATGTGTGCTTTCCGCATTTTTCTGCGTCAGACCCAGTGGTCTCACGCTGTCCATACAGGTAACGTTCCGTCACCCACATCAAGGACAGAAGATGGTACCTTTTCTCCTCACCTAGGAAACATTGTGACGATTGTTGACTCCTGGATTCTTCATCTCTGACGTCAGCTGCCAGACCTTGGGTGCGGAGCAGTACTTACAGAAAGACGGAGACTGACGGCTTTGATATTGGCAGGTCAGCTGCATTGGATCACCCCCTTTCTGTTAAAATGGAGAGACTGATGCACGTGGTTGAAGTGACGGAACAAGAACTCAAGACAAGTATGCTAGTTTACAATCAGAGAACTATCTGGAGTTACTCAGTGGTGGTTCCTTTCCCCCGAACCGACACCATTACCTGTCCCATCGTCCTCCGAGATGCTACTTAACGCTGCTGTACTCCACCATCACGTTCGATGTGTTATTTTCTACTCTCCAGCCTGGCCCATTCGTACGCCCGACTAGTCTCTGACGTTCAAGCTTGAGGGTCTTTCCCACCCCCCCCCCCCAGAATCGGCACTGAGCCTACTGAGACCTGTCTCGAAAGCGATAAATGTTGGGCATACGTCATATTAAGTCTATTAACGTCAGGCTTTGGATGCAGCCCAGAGTGTTCTTATTGCACAGTGACTTGCAATAATTGCAGAGAAGGCATACCAAATTCTACATGATGCCCAGATGGCCATGTAAATATGGTCAGTGTGGAGTTTGCCGTTCGCCCTGTGACCATGGTTGGTTGCCACCAGTTGCTCGGTGCCTCCCACGTCCCAACGACTTGCGGTGTTGTAGTTAAGTGGCCCTCGTCAATTGGCCCTAGTATGAAGGGAGTAATGAGAAAGTGGGGTACCGTAGACACTAGCATTTGAACGGCGTATTGTGATGGTTCATGCGGGTTTCTGGACTTTGCGTCGTGGGGGTCCGTATTATGGGCTTGTTTTCCCATGCTGATTGCCAGTCTATTAAGCTAAACTGGTTTCTGGACAAAGGTTAGGGGGAAAGATTTAATAGGACCTGAGGGGTGATTGTGTTGTTCCACACAGCCACGGTGGGTATACACGGAAGCGTCGCGGCATAGGTACTGAGTTGCAGCAACGTTTCTCCATACACCCCATCTAAAACTAGAACCAGCTGGAACCGTGTGACTCGCGATCTGTCCAGACTGGACCTCACGGTTGTGTCCGAAGGCCTGTTCGTCTTTTTTTAACATGTATCGCATCTTGATATGGGTACATGTGGAAGTACTCAGATGTTGGTTACTTGAGTGTGAGAGAGCAATTATGCTTTCCTACAAATTCGTTGGATTTTAGAAGCTACGTTTATAATAATTGGAACTGTTGGGGTCTGTTGCTAATTAGTCGTAGACTGATCCGCCGAGGCAAAGCTTCTAAGGCAACAGCTCACAATCAGTTATTTTACCATGGCGTGACCTACTCATGGGACTCGTGGAGCATGTACGAGTAACCAACATGTACATTCACTCTTCTTCCACCATTTCCGTTCTTTCATCGTGTAAACTAGAGGTAAACTTTATTTTTGGCCTCACACGCATCAGCAGAATGGCAAACCTGACTTCCTTTATGGAAAATGTTGTTTCGCCCAGCACGTGTTCAAGACTGGGCAGGAGAGAGTACATGAAGGGAGAGATTCCATGACGTTATAGTGATGTCGATGACAAGCAGCCTTGCATAACCTCAGTGAAGCTAAACTTGGCATTCTGGATTTATTGGATGAAGAGTGCAAGGTAATGACAACTATAACACGTTTGAAGATCGAACTCATGTTATTTTGCTTGCACAGTCAGCAAGGGTACTGGCCAATTCACTTTCCACGCCACAAAGTCTATTTTCATCTGAATTGAACAATGCTGAGAACTATCATTTCTCCAGGAGTCTCCAACCCCACCGTCGGCAAGGTTCTACAGATAAGGAATAGCACCCATTTAAGAAACGAACGGTGTCGAGTGAGCATGTTTAACTCCAAAGTCATAAGAGGTGGTGAGTCCTGTGGAATTCTCGCCTTCAGACAGGAGCAGGTCTCTGGATGCCTGCAGAGAGAGTGAGATTATTGGGCTCGTACAACACTCCACGCGAGCTCGGCGACTACATGGTCTCACGAAGGCCATACGAGTGGACTGATTGTGGTGATCACCAAGATCACATGATGGCGGTGCTGGCTCGAATGGCTGAAAGGCCGACTCCTGTCCCCTCGATTTTCTATCCTTCTGTCTCTACACTTTCTGTCGCGATACCTCTGTTCTGTTCCCCTTGCTCCCACACCTACATATACTATGAGGGTCTCAACCTTGGCTTGTCTTTTATGTATGGTTTCCAAACTGATTGCCTCGCATTGCATAACAACGCGTGTGCCACTGTACCTCGTGACACTAATAAACCTAAACGCAAGATTTTTGTTTTCACTATATTCAGTGCGCCCCGCACAACTCGGTGACCCCATACCCTCGGGGTTTGCTCACAAGTTGTTCCTCAGCTATCCAGAGTCCCCTTCTAGCTTGTTACGTATAGGCTGCCCCCTAGTAGATAACGTCTGATATTTGTGAGGTTGCTGGCTGCAAGTGGTTATAGAGGCATAACGCACTAAAACAGCCTTCAGCCCAACTCTTCCATGTTGCCCAAAGTGCATCCATCTCATCTAGTTGCTTTTGGTCCATACACTCCCTCGACAAGTCCTTCCCTGCTCCACCGTTCTTACCCCAACAACTTTTAAAGATTAGTATTACAACGTTCTGCGCAGCCGTTCCATAGGCCCACCCCGCTCACGCGGAAAAAATTACCCTGTCAGGGACAATTAGCCCCCTTCAAAAGTGACAAAATCTTAGTAGGTTTCCCCCCTGCACCTTAAACTCATGGGCCTTCCCAATTAAGCGATTTGTAGGCAACTACATGTGACTAGTTTGGCGCCACATGTGCGCTGGTGGGGTCCTGGGGTCCGTCTCTCTTCAGTCCGCAACACAAGTCGTAAGCGTTTTTTCCGGTCACCGCTAAGTTTTCACGTTGGAAAATTTTTTCAGGCGACTGTGTTTGACGCCAAGACGTGGCTGGACTTCTCCTGAGTTAGGTGCTGTCGAGGTTGTCGCCATGTGACGGAGGTTGTGCCGGTTTTTTTTCGATGACCTCTATGACGACTCTAGACAGTCGACCTGAAAAAATCACCACAAGTGGGCCTCTAGTATTTTTGATTTCCCGTCCCTGGGAGCGAGCCTTGTACTGCCTGTTAATGGATCTATGTCCGTCTGATTTTAACCCGTCTACCCGGTATCAGCCTCAGCTCCTGCGCCCCTCCAGGGCATCCGTCCCAGTCTCAACCCAACCTCTCGCTAAAGTTACAGGGCCCT
Source organism: Leucoraja erinaceus (assembly GCF_028641065.1). Lineage (NCBI taxonomy): Eukaryota > Metazoa > Chordata > Chondrichthyes > Rajiformes > Rajidae > Leucoraja > Leucoraja erinaceus. Next base: position 29,898 of record NW_026576722.1, on the reverse strand, counting down.
AGAGCCTAAGCAACCCACACGTGGAGATCTTCTCGTTATGTCACAGCACCACCAAACCCCCCATTATATCCAGGCTTAATGGTCATTGATTGTAGTCTGGAGCTTGGAGGTTTTATGATCAGTGCCACGTGAAGCATCGTAACACAGCAATTAATCAATGCCAGTCATGGCTGCGGCTTTAACTGACTCCAGTGCAAAGAGAATAACCAGGAGTTTGGTTGGACCATGAAAATCAAAATCATGTTTGACTCGTTGTTTTCCTGGGACACGCTAAGCTCCAACACCTCGTCCCGTTAGACAACCACGCGACGTCAATCACTCCAGACACGAAGAGAGCAGTGACAGATCATTCTAACCTGCGCGGCCCTATGTGCCAACAACAGTAACACATTAAACTTCCTTCATCGCTGCTGCTTAAACGCTTGTAACACAATCCCATGGATTAATAGAGATGAAAAATCATCTGATGCATAATCCCGTCCTAATGGAAAACAATCCACAAGTACTCCGCGCACTCAAAGACAGCCTCGTCCTGAGTGCGGGTTGGTTGTGCATGGGTTCCTGGGCTGATAGGACTGGAAGGAAGTGCTTGTTCGTGACACTAGTGGTCACTGGTTTTCACCTCCGTCTCTTCCTATTGATGGAAGCAACATATAAAATTTACTCCTTGGTGCCCTCGATAATTTTGTGCAGAAGTGTTTATTTGTATTTGTACTTGATTGTGTGTTGTTTTTTTTCAGATGCCACCGGGGTCTTCGAATGACACGTGGGCGCAGAAGCTGTACACACACTCCCCTGAACAGTGTGCACTCTTTCCAAAAGCCCCCCGCTGTCTAACCGGGCCCTTCCCTCATCAGCACTCTTGCTGACCATCTGTACTACCCAACACAACAGCCCTGGTGATATGGATGTGCCCCCCCCCCCCCCTCCCCATTTGGGAGGTGGCTCTGTTGACAATTGGCTGAGATGGTCAGAAACCTAATCCTTGGAAGCCCATGCTATGTGGCATGCCCATGCAACCCAGAGATTCATACTGTCATTCACAGCGTGGGAAACAGGCCTTCGAACCTCCCAACTTTGCCCACACTGGGGCAACCCCTGTCCCCATCTATACTAGAGGTTTGAAGGATATCAGACCTAAACGTAGGTCCAAAAGGATGAGGATTGGTTGAGGGGCCAGTTTTCACATGCTTTAGTGACACTTGCCTTGTGTCCCCTATCCCTCTAGACCTGTCCTTCATCCTGTACCTGTCTGAATGTTTTCTTGCGTTGCGATTGTTCCTGCCTCAACGACGTTTCCACTACACCCACACCACCCTTTAGGTGAAAAAGTAATCCCTCGGGTTCCTATTCAACAAACTCCCCTCCCCCTCACATTAAACCAAATTCCTCCGTTCTTTGATTCCCCTACTCTGGGCAAGAGACTCAGTGTGTTTACCCGATCTTATTCCTCGCGTCGGTGTTTCGCGCCGTTCGGAACACATAACCGCCAGCAGGATTGGGGGGTGTCCCCTGGCCCCCCAGAGGTCTAATCTCAACACAATGCCAAGTTCATGAAATGCATCTCCTCTGCCTGCCCGTGATCCAGTTCCCCATTCCAATCCCCTGTTTGACACCCATCGGCCGATCTACAAGGCTCTTAATGCCCTATCGTATCTGCTAAATCTAACTCTGCTCATTGAAGAACAGCCAGTGATATTGGCCTTCCACTTCCTACTGTGGCAGCGAATTTCCACCGATTTACAACTCTCTGGGGCGAAAAAGTTTTTCCCTCATCGTCAGTCCCAACTGGCCTACCCCATATGTTCTTGAACCGTGGACCGCCTGGTCTGGACGCCCCTACCAACATGGGGAACATTTTTTCCCCCTTCAGGTTCGATTCTCTGCACTGCTCTGTCGCCATTTTAAAAAGCCCTTTCCCTGTCTCCTGCCTCTGCGGTGCAACAGTCTCGCCGCTTGGACGTTTCCCTTTCAAGTGGCCTGTCCCAAGAGCATTCGACTCCAAGCGGCAGCGCGACCAAACCAGAAGCGTGAGCCCGCGCGGTTTTAGGTCGAGTGATTGACATGACGTTCGAGCGACTCTCCTCGGGATTCGCTTCGAAGAGACGTAAACGCCGTCGAGCGCGGCTGCTTGCCGGCCGTGACTTGCCTGCGCAAAATTTTTGAACACGGTCAGTTTTTGGACTTGTCCCCGCGCGATATCGGGATCAGCACCCCGCACAACTCCATACGGCTCCAGCAGCTCGATGCATGGGACCCGCGCCCGCGCTAGAAGTCCGTAACGACTCAAGGCGACCAGTTAGGGTCGACGCTTTTTTGTGCCGCATGGAGGTCGCATGCTGGTGGGTACAGGCCCTTACTTAGTTTGACGGGTGCGGGGGCGTGTGGCGGGGCGGCTCCCTCTGGAATTGTCTCACCTGGATCGCCCCCCCCCCCTGGTGTTCCTCCCACTGTGATGGCACTCTTCAACATTGGTCTCTAACATGTGGAGTCATCAGTGTTAGGGCCTTCTTTGGAAAGAACAAAGACAACGTGTGTATGAGGAGGCATATCACGGTTGCTGAAGGCCAGTAAGGTGAGTTGTTGCCGTGTTTATGTTTCGAGGCTCTTCTGAAGACCCGAGGGTCCCGGTGTTCGACCGTCCCTGTACCATTAAGAAAGTTGGCACATTGTGCGTTTACGTAACCCCGCATCTCCTATCATTAAAAACACATCAGGTCAGTCCTTTAAAATGTGAGTGCAAACCTGTCCCTGGGTTTCAATACCTGTTTAAGTTAAAGTGACCTGTTTCAGTGTCCCCGCGTCTACTCCGGATCATGGCCAGTAGCGGGGAAAAACTGGCCGTGAACAACTCAAGCTGGAGTAACGTCAGCGCTGAACAGGCAGCATCTCTGTATCGAGAAAGGAATGTGGTGACGTTTCGGGTCCGAAACCCTTCTTCAGATCACGTTTGAGACACCAAGAACAAGGTCAGAAGAAGTCTCAGACCCAAAACGTCACCCTTCTCACTCCCCTCTCTCCTTCCAGAGATGCCTCCGCCTGTTCCCAGCGAGCTCTCCACCCTTTTTTGTTCTATCAGTTGGCATGCGAGCAGGTTGTTAAATTAATAACAGTTTTCCCATCAAAAACATCTCTGGAATACGATCCCCCCCCATTTAGAATTTAAATTCCATATTAACTATTTTGCCCAGAACGCAACCATGTAGGAAGAACACTGTTGACACCAAAGATGACACAAAATGGACTGCTGTCCATTTTCCTCTCTCTACTTTCAGAAATTGGTTTTCCTCCACAGTCATCGCTGCTCCTTTTGCATTCTATTCATCTCCATTGGCTGTGAAATAGTGGTCATCATATCCATCTGATTTTTTTACCTTGCGCGGCACAGCCTCTTTCCGCTTATGATGTCCTGCCTGAAAAATCGAACCTAATTTGTGTGTAACCGCATTGAGGCTGTCATGTGCAATTATACTCGGGTTAGGAGGTTGTCTTATTTCGGCCAGAGCGAATCTACCGGGTAAAGTGGGTAATCATGTCCTATTTATCCGCTTGTTAAAAAAATTGTTTTGATTATTATTCATGTTCCTTCTTGAATCTCTCCCGCAATATGCCTACACAGATGTTCACACTCTAGCAGAAGTAAACCTATTACGATTTCACTAAATTCTAAACAATCTAGTCCGATCCCAGACAGCAGTGACACTTGGCAAATCATCCACTGTGCAAAGAGAGGGTTTACACATCAGGCACATTACTCGTGGACAAGGCTGACCCGCGATCTATCCCTCAATTTCTCATGAGCCTTATAAAATGCTAACAGTTTTTGCCTATTTTTAGTTTAGTTTTTTTAGAGAAACGCGGGCAAAACGGCACCCTATCACCCCCGAGTCCATGCCTCCCGCCCAGCTACCCCCACCCCCGAGCCACACGCCGCTATCCTTGCCGCACAACAGGCGACACATCTTACAACGTTTACCAATCTTAGTACAACACGCCGTGGAAAGTGGCTGTGTCCTTACTGTACTTCCTTTGCCATATCTCACCTTCTCCATCATTGCCTGGTTTGGCTCACAACAGCACTACACCAGAGGCTGGCAGAGCGAAATTCGCTCCGACTCAGCTTGATGAAGGTTGTTGGCCTGCAACCTTCCCCCTCCCTTGATGACTGTGACACTGCAAGGGCCGGACGCTGTAGTGGGTAAGGTCCACTACTCCTGTCCCCTCTCCCCTCACCTGGCCATTCAAAGTTTTTGGGAATCACTTCCCTCTTTAAGTGCGACTCCGGACTGTAAAAGTCTCCCACACAGCCAGACATAAACGTTTTATTTTCCACAGCATTATCTTATGCAACAAACCAAAAGTCCTGTAGCCAACCTTTTGCTTCTTGGTATTGTTAATTAATACCCAAACTATAATCTTTTATTCCTTAATGTTTATGTTTGTATCTAAGGGTTTACTGTAGGTCATGTTTTGTGTACTTGTTTTGCGAGTGAGCATCAGCAATTTTCACTTGTATGTGTAAATATACTTGGCAATAAATTTTAGAAGTTTATAGAACTGCGATAATACTGGTCGCGTCACGATTAGCGAGTTGTCGAGGCATTTGCTACTTGCTCCAGTGGGTTTCATTAGCATTTGTTGGCTCGGGTGGATGGTGATGTCTGGGAACCTTGCCTGTCCTTAACCTTGTTGTGGTTGTGGTCTTTGTATAATATCACATCACATACAAAACCAGACTGACCGCTGCTGGCTGAGTCTGTTCCAGGACGAAAGAAGCCGTGAGCACCCCACCGATGGAACGCACCCCGCCTTTGCCATGGACAACGGTGAAGATCGGCCCATGGTCAGCCCAGCGGCTCCTACAGCCGGGCAAGGAGCACAATACACAACTGGTGTTGCAATCAGGGTAGTGGGCAGAGGATCGTGGAGCCAAAAAATCCTGAGCTTAGATATGGAAGAGACAGTAACCTTAAGACTTTTGCCTCCATCACAGTGAGGAGACATCGCCTGTTATTAACTCACTGGTGGGGATGTTAATTTCAGTGTTTTTATTGTGTGTTTTGTGTGTTTATTATTAGAATTGTATCAGAGCTGAGGCAACAGACTTTTCGCTTTCAGAGCTGAACAGGTCTGAGATTGATCGAATAACGTGAGTCGAAATCTAATCATGAGCCCCGACCATTAATCACACCTGGTGGTGGTCCCAGCCCCACTCACGGCCATTCACCTGCGCTGCGTAGCGCTCCAAGCCCCACCGCACCATAAAGCGCCATGTGTCTGTCCCCAGCACCACACCTCAGCCAAAACAACAATAAGGGTCCACCACTCTGTACATATAGTGTCTCCATAAACTGTCTGCTGGTTTGTTGAAGAATCACAAAACCAGCCACTGTGGGTTCAGTGATGTTGAACATTAGCCCCACCAGTACTCCTTTTTCTGGTACCATCGACATACATCCTTCGTCCGTACCTTGGCCAAGTTTATGACTTTATAGTCCTATGGCCGACACTGGTTGGAAAATTGACGCTGCCGTCAAGCTTTACACTGAGGAGTAGTGTGTGGGGGGGGGATCACACAGCTTGAGAACGTGGCGCCTTCGAGCCCAACCCGCCCACTTTCGACGGCTTGACGGGCCCCATGCTACAACACACCGAGCCGCCGGTCCCACCGTGCTGCGTTGGCCATATCCCCTCTAAACCGACGGCGATCCACTCCAACTGCTCGTTCAATGTTGTGAGTACGCCCTCAACTACCTCCTCCTTCTCGGACAACATATTTCACCGTCCAAGTGGTGCCTTCTTGAATGAGCTTCAAAGGAAGTATTGAGCTGGACAATAACAACCTAAAAAACAGGTTGACAAGTATGAAAGGTTTAGAAGCTAGATAAAAAGTGCTGGAGTCACGCAGCGGTCAGTACTTCTCTGAGAGAGATAGGTGAGTCGGGACCCCTATCTTTCCGACCCAACAATCAATCTAAGAAGGGTTCCTGACCTGAAATGTCACCTCTCCATTTTCTCCTGAATGCTGCCTACCTCTGCTTTACTCCAGCACTTTCCTGTCCTCTTGGTACAAACCAGTATCTTTAGGTTTAACTATTAAATTACACAAGGGTTTCGATGGCTAATGGGCAGCATGCGGGCCAAATGGGAATTAGTTAGATGGGGCATCTTTTGTCGCCCTATGGGCAAGGTGGGCTGAAGGTCCTGTTTCCTTTTCTGTGTCCACTCTATGAGATGAAAGTTATTTCCTCTAATGGTGAGCTGATTTACATTTTGTGCCTCGTTGTCTCTATTGCAGTTTCCGCAACTTCCCTCCACTCTCCTGATGGAGGCAGACCCCCTCAACCACCACGCCACAGCCACTACGTGCACCCTAACGCGCTGCATCAGCCACAACGACGTACAAGTTTGCTCCTTCGACTGTAAGCTGCACTTCTTGCGTCCAGTCTTCATAACCGCAGGGCTGTTCGTGGTTATGGGGACAAGGCAGGAGACTGGGGTTAGGGCATAATAGAATAGAAACATGCTATGAATGAATGGCGTTAGTAGACTTGATGGGTTTCTCGATGTTGCCTAATGCTTGTGATCTGGAGAATGTTTTGTACACATAACCCTAGTACATATGCACCTTAGGAGGGGACGTGGTTTGTTGTTTTGTGTTTCCGCTGTTAACGGGTTGGCTCCTATAACTCAATTGAGGGGGGGGGGCGGGGGGGTAACATTTACACCTAAGGAAGGCGCGGGGTACTAAATGTGCATTGGGCGGCGGACAAAAGTGACAGGCGAAATATCAAAGTATAGTTACACGGATAGATTTTTCAACGATCCATCGTATGTACTGGAACATTAAAACGATAAACTGGAGCTAGGTATTGGTTAAGCAGAGAGTGTCTAGGTTTGTGCTTAGGAAGGGTGGTCTAAGCGAGTATGGGAGAATGAAGGCAGGAGAATGGGGTTGAGCAGGGACAAGAAAGAAGTCAGCCATGATCAGTTGGCGGAGTAAGACTCGATGGGCATGGAATGGCCTACTTATGCTCCACTGCTTTACGTAATTCTTAATGTGTCTGAATCAGAGCAGAGGGTATAAGTCTGTTCTGAAACACACCTCCTATCCACGTCCCTCCAAGAGCTACGCCAGACCCAGACTGACTGAGTTCCACAAACCTAAACACTCCTCTGTGCTTTTTTAAAAAGAGTTCTGTGAGGCAGGACGGTTACTCGAGTTAACCTTCGATTCTTTCCCTGGAACAAACCTTTTGCGTTTTGACGCAGCTGTGTGAAACGTGTCCCAAAAAGCATATGCGGTGTGAACGGGTGTCCAATCCTGATCCGTTCCACTTCGGGCTGATTCTTAAATAGCAGCATGGAAACAGGCCCTTCTGGCCGCCACTCGGTCGGCGTGTTCAGAACAGCGAGGTCTCCCTACACACCTTCCATTCAGCCTCCAGGCACGCTAGTGCTAATGTTACTAGGACGACCTTGTAAGTCGATTAACACCTAGCAAACTGTCCGCCTCTGGGGTGGGTGTGCGGGTCAATCGCTAGGGATCCTTGGAGAACAAAACAACACACAAGGTCACAGGGGACGCAATCGTGCAAACTCCGCACGGACAGCACCCGTAATCGTGATCGAAACCCGGTCTTCCGGCGGTTACTCAGCCCGGGTGTTAAGTAATTACTGCAGAAAGGACAAGGTCTATGAGTTTGTCCGATGAAGTGACCCTCAGTAGTGGATGCAGCGTGGAGCGGGTGTTGAACTCCATGATGTTGGAGAGGAAAGCGGGCCTCCGACCACTTAGAAATAACACGTAACGACCGTGAATCTTGCACCCTCAAGTCGAATGTGTGAGTGTGGAAACAAGGGCTCTCTAACCCGTCCCTGGTAGCGGCTGCCCAAGTCACTGAAACTGCAAGTTATTGTCTCCATAATAGTCCTCCAGCCTCTGAGATACCCCACATTATTTAATGAACACACACCGCGCTCCCTGACCCCTTAGGGTCCGGTTTACGCCAATTAAAAGCTCAGCTACTGTTGGACTAGCCAGACGTATATTCAAGTTAATGTACTTCAAATAGTTTGTTCACTCTCCCGTACCTCCACCTTAGGCCAACCGGTGACGTCTAATTTTGCTCGAGGATTGGTGTCATGACTTACATGTCAAATGGTTGGATTTTATCCATACACCCAATCATATTTCATAGTAATCTATAAAATGGCTGAATTGTTTTTTGAATGTTCTAGAAGTTGACCAAAGGGTCGAAATCTTTTCCCTTCGTAGGGTTGACCGTCATGCACGTTTAGCACTTGTACAACGCCTGAGCCGGCCCGCGGAACTTGGCAGATGCTAGGTTACAAACCCACAAAAGACACAAGTGGCCTGGAGAGTAACTCAAGGTGCTCCCCCCCCGCAATCACCATCTCGTACACCGACATGGCCGACTCGATGCATCTCGGTCTCACGAACCTTTGAGTTTCCTCCATTCACTTTTGTTTCTTTTTCCCCACACTGTTGCCACTTACCGAATGGCGTTTGGTTCCTTGCAAACTCTGTGATACTAGGCTCTTTCCAAGATGGCGGGCCAGGCACTTTCATGATGGAATCCACCTGGTGGTAACAAGCATTCACTTTTACAGAAGCTGTCATTCATGTTAAAAATCTCAAAACCTGACCATAATGAACACCCATACAAACCCACCAGAACATTGTCTCGTGTGTGGGAAGGAAAGGCATATGCTGGTTTAAACATAAAAGATAGGAGTAACTCAGCGGGACAGACAGCATCTCTGGAGAGAATGAATGGGGTGACGGTTTCTTCTTTTCTGGTCGAGGACACCTTCGTCAGTACACTGCCTGTCCCGCGGTTGTTACTCAGCTTGTTGTTCACACTTTCTATCGGTGGAGTTATGACTGTCACCTGAATGGCTAACAGTTTGGCCAGTTTATACAAAGCCTTAATTAGTTCATTAGGATAGACACCAAACGGCCCGAACCCTTTGGGAGTACCCCAAAAAGGTCTTGTGCTGACTTGATGCCAAGCGACTCGCGCGTAACTATAAGGCCCTCACGTCTCCCTGCATTTCCATATGCACAGGGTCCAAACAGCGCATTTTAACATGTCACTAACGTGTCTGCTTTCACCACTCACCCTCCAGCCAGCACGCCCCACCGGCCCCCACCGCCCTCTGTGAAAATAAACCTTGTCTTCACAATTCTCCTTTAAACTTTGCCCCTCTCCACCTTCAAAACCCATGTCTATGTCTTCTTGTTTCCTTTCTTCCCCTTCACTGGGAACAAAGATTATGACTAACTAACAGCTTAGCCAGCCAGACCCTAGTTTACCCTTCGACCCCCTCCTGGTCGGTATGGAGTTGTGGCCGGGAAATGGCCTGTACCTGTCTGTGGACGCTTGTATATATTTCAACTTGTGATACTCATCCTACACTACACCACTAGGAAGCCCAATTAGCCTACAAACTCTGTACGTCTTTTGCAGTTCGCTGGGCCACGGACAACCGCAGCAAACCACACGGAGATAAACCCACGCCGGTCCACGTTAGACAAGCGTACCAAAGTCTCTTAGGGTCTCTCATATCTTATCAGGAGCGAACCTGGGTCGCTGGGCTGTAAGCAGCAACTCGACCCTCTGGGCCAACTGTCCTCCCTCTAGTTTTCGAGCTTGGTTGTCTGGTATATGTAGTGGCGATGGGCGTCCAATAGTAAACTGGGTTTGAGTACTCTCTCTAAAGAAAAAAACAGACCGGTTTGACCTAAGCCGCCCGCAGGCCTACAGCTTTCGAGACTGCAGATTAATTGGAGCCCATACAGACAGTCAGTGGCTTTGCCGGCTTCCCGTCCTCGTTTGGTGGGGTAATTAATAGTGAGTGATACAGGCGTGGATGGATCTGGCCTGTCAGCCCAACCTTCACTCCATTAGTGCTGCCAACAGGCCAGTCGACATTACATTGGAAGCCCACCTCTCCTCATCGTTACTGCACCGATAGCCCTGTCTAACACCCATCTTTGACCCACGGCCTGTCTAATGTGTATTCAAACTTTGAGTATAGTCCCTTGGCATCAACTCCTTCGTTGCAGCACGCCGTTACATACCCCACCACCCTTCGTTTCCTCCTGCCCCTCGACCTGAACCAATGTCCCCTACTCTGGTCAAGAGACCGTGTCTACCCGATCTATTCCGCTAATGATTTTGTACACCTCCTATAAGATCACCGTCATCCACCTGCCTCGCAAGGATGGAGTCCAAGCCTGCTCAAACCCCTCACTGTAGCTCAGGCGGTGGGGGGAAGTCCGAGACTCTCACATATTTGGCCTCGCGCGAGCTGTGCGGGTTGCTTTCATATTCGTTTAAATTCAGGCAGTTTGTTTCACATTTACAACGGCAGTGCAATTTGGCCCTGGAGATGTGGTTGGAAAACTTGTTGTTGATTCACTGGGATTTGCCTTTTCAGATGGACCTACCAGACCAGAATTCTTCAACAGAGAATTACGGGTACTGATGAAGCAACAAAGATGTTCTCAGTGACAAAAAGCTGACCTGCAAAAATGTCCTGGAGAAATTAATCAAGGTGAAGCCTGTGTGTGGTGCAAAACACTCTGCAATGTTCTTCCCTGGAACGTCGGAGGTTGAGGGTACAGACAGGGGTAGGATAGTCAGAACCTTTTTACCCAGGTGGATGGTTGCTGGGAAGAAAGACTGCTGTAGTTTGTTAAGCTGTTGTGTTTTTTCCACGGTTTTCAGAGGCTCTGTACATCTTTCATCCTAATGGTAATAGTGAGATGAGAGCGTGGCCAGGATGACGTGTGGGTCTCTGATGAAAATATGGCGCTGCCAACACACCACCATTGTCTATCCATCTACACTAAACGCCCCCCCCCCTGCCTAAAGTTTGGCCCCATATCCCTCTAAACCTGTCCATCCATGGTTTAGGACAAGTTTTTGAGGCAGAGCCTTCTGCAATTCCCTTCTTCTCTTAAATTCTTGTGTGTGGCGTGCACAGCCTAAAGTGGTAGGACAACGTTGTTCTATTTGATCTTATTTTGATTTGTTGGCCACCGGGTTGAGTGCTCTTGCATTCGCTCAAATAATGGCGGACCACGTGAGAGGGTATGCAATCTTCCCACCCCAGCAACATTCCTGGACTTTGATGGTACGGGGAGGTCAGTACCTGTGATTGATCGAACCGGCAACATTTACCACTCTACTGTAGGTCAACATGGTTCCTAAGGGCCTGTGGAGGTAGCCAAACGTGGCCGGGAGCTTCACCGCTTTTCCCACTGAAGGATAGTTAGGCTATTCCCTCTCCTGCCTCTTGCCGGGTTGTTTCACGAATGGACGATCTGCAGTTTTAGACATCTCTCTTGACAACCATCTCCAGGGTGACCTCTTTTGATAGATCTTTAGAGATACAAGCATAGGCAAACAGGCCCTTTGGGGGCTACACCGAGACGAGAGCCCGCACTGTCCAGTGAACACACCCGCACACTAGCTCTATCCTACACACTCGGACAGTTTATGTATTTTAACAATTCTACCGAAGCCCAATTAGGCCAACAAAAACCGCATAGCATTGGAGAGTGGGAGGACAACCAGAGAAAGACCCACCGGCGGTCACTGGGAGAATGGTAACAAAAGTCCGTTGCAGATCATTTCCGCCGGGAGTAGATCGCTGCGCGCTGGCGCCACACACCTACCTGAGGGATTCGTTATTCCAGTTCCGTGACACTTGCCTCCTCGTTCAAGTTTTTGTCTTGCTGATCTTCTGCCTCCTGGTGAGAAGTCACAAATAAAAGTCCAACCGGTCAAAACTGGTCAACTTGGGCATCTCGAGTGGCGCAGCGGTCTAGAGTTGCTGCCTCACACCGCGCCAGAGCACCGAGTTCAATCCTAACTGAATGGGCGCTGTGTCTGATGCGGCCTGAGTTTGTACCGTTCTCACTGGACCGTCTGTGACGTTGTCTGGTTGCTTACGTTTGCATCCCACGCTACAACGGACATATGGGATCGTAGGTCAATGGCTTGGTATAAGTGGAAAATGTACCCTAGTGTGTGAGTCAGGAAAGCATCAAGTGCGTGTGCGGAGATCGATGGTCGGTGCGGACTCGCTGGGCCGAAGGGACCTGTTTCGATGCTGAACTCGGTAAAACTTACAACCTAATTGGGATCTGTCGGATGGGCGGGATTATACTGCATAAATGAGCCCATATGGCTACCGTAGGACACTTTAAGATCAAATAATGTGTTCGCAGGCGGATAGATGATAAGACGCAGTAAGTAAGCTATTTATGCGCAAGTGTTCTCTTGGAGCTATGTAGGCTTACTGTGTACAGTATACTTGACCTGTGTCATTGTGTACTGCCTGACCATTTAGACGCAGATGTTGCCATGTTGTTAATATTTTCAAATGTGGACTTAATTTGGCAATAATTCATTATTTTAAATCTCCGAATCGCGTGAATGTCATCGTTGAAGGAAAAAATAACGGTTGCATTGATAAAAGATATTGATTTTTATTTAAATGGATTCGTTTCGTACAGCCATCTAGAGGTTGTGGGTAGATGGTTGACAGGGGGTAGTGCCAGTTGTGTCATTGTTAACCGTGGTTGCAGTCTGCAGCATGTCTACTGGACGTTGCAGAGTGAGACAAGTGTTGACGACGTGCCTTGGAACATTGCTTCAAATGCTTGGGACTTGAATTTGTGTCAGGATATAAGTCATTGGTTGAGGTCACATCACGTTGTATTGGTACATACACCTAAGGGAAGTCAGAGCATTATAGTGTGACGACGGGACAATACAGAGTTGTTGCAGTGAAATGAAAGTAATGCTTGAAAACAACAAACAATAAAACAGTAGTTATAAACACAATCTAAAACAACATATTATTTTCCATAATAAATATTAGAAGGGAAAACACGTTAGGTTCAGTTAGGCCCTGGTGAGAAAGGCAGTTTACAGTGCGAAGTATTGCGCCTCTCATGGGAGGAAGACTCCTTCGCAACCTCTCGTTCTACTGGATGCTGGCAACGGACGGCGTTTTGCCTGCACCTAGCGGCGGGGAACAGTCCGTTGCAGAGGGTGGGAAGAGGTTCTCCTCATGATTTGTTTGCTCTGGGTTGCACTCCTGTTGTATGTTAGGTTCCTAGGGATTAGCGGAGTGAGGTGATTGCACTGGGAGTATTGGGGTGCACGTTCAAATGATCGCCGCGCTCGGGGGAGAGGCATGTCTGCTTTAGTTGGGAAATCAGTGCAGAAGGGATTCCCCCAGGTAGCCAGTACGCAACAGGCCCTTCGGCCCACAATGTTTGGTGCTGAACATGATGCCAGTTGTTGAACTGAGTCTCATTGTGCCTGTACATGATCCATTTCCCATCTATTGCATCCTGCTCTTCCATGTGCCGATCTAAAAAGCCTCTTAAACACCAGTCAAATCCAATGCTGCTGGCCGGTCCACCACCATCCTTGGCAGTGTGTTCCATGCCCCTGACCCTCTATGTAAAAACAGGGGACATCCCACACATCTAGATTAAAACTTTTTCCCTCCCCTTAATAGCTACTGTTGGAACATGTTTTCACCCTGGTGGGGGGGAAAAGGTCCTGACGGTGTCTAAGCCTATCTATGACTTTCATCATTTAAAATATACTCCTCGCAACCTTCGACGTTTCAAAGAAAAGCAACATCCTAGGTTATCGCAACATCTCCGCGGTAGCTGAAACACACTCTGATCCAAGCGGCATTCAGTAAAAACCTCCACGTAGCACCCTCTCAAAAACAAAAAACTCTGTATTCGTTTAGTAAATGGGCAGGGCGGTGGACAACTCGAACTGCAACTAAAATACTCCAATTGCAGACCTAACCAAGAGCCTGTATCATGGCCTTCCTGGCTTTTATACTCAATGTCCACATAACGATGAAGGGCAAGAATGTCATACACCTTGTTTTGGGACTTTGGCTTTTTTTTTTCTTCCTATGGAAGCAGATTGCAGTGAGGCTGGGGGGTGATGATCATGAGGGGCATGGAGAAAGAGAGCACCGTCAGGTCTTTTCCCCACGGTAGAGGATTGCTAATACCAGAGGGCACATCGTGTCTCGAAGGAGAGAGGAGAAGATTTAAGTGGGACCAATGAAGCAAACATGTTCACAGAAGTGTTGTCCATTTCTGGAACAAAGTTGCCCCGTGGAACGTTTTGGGAAGGCGACCCAATGATGCCTTTCAATAGACATTTGGAGCGATATAATGGGTAGGATGGGGCTTAGCGGTGGCTTATAGTGGTTGGGGCCTCTTGATTGGCATGGAAAAGGTGGGCCGCAGCGAATCACGGCCATGGTTCCATGCTTGTACAGTTTGTAGTGGATATGTGACTCTCGGCAATGTGTGAAAAATGTTCAACCTACCAACACAGCACAGAATCATTACAGTTAACTGTGGTGTTCCACAGCAATAATTCATGGGGCTAAGTGCAGGGTTGATGTGGTCAAAGCCAAAGACTTTAGACTGCAGAGGGAGGGGGGGAGATCGCATGGAAATCAGGGTCCCCAGCCCCACCGAGCCAACGCCGACCAGCGAGTCACCCACACCCGCATACTACTAGATCTCCTACACACGAGGGAAAAATTGACTAGAAGCCAAATTAGCCAACAAACCTGTACGTTCTTTGGAGCGTGGTAAGAAAGCAGCAGACACCCGGGAGAAAGACCCACGTGCTCATAGGGAGAAACGTACAAGTTCTGTACAGACAGCACTCGCAGTCAGGATCAAATCTGGGTCTCTGGCGCTATCATGCCCCTGTCCCACTTAGGAAACCTGAACGGAAACCTCTGGAGACTTTGTGCCCCACCTAAGGTTTCCGTGCGGTTCCCGGAGGTTTTTGTCAGTCTCCCTACCTGCTTCCACTACCTGCAACCTCCGGCAACCACCTGCAACCTCCGGGAACCGCACAGAAACCTTGGGTGGGGCGCAAAGTCTCCAGAGGTTTCCGTTCAGGTTTCCTAAGTGGGACAGGGGCATAAGGCAGCAACTCTACCGCTGCACCACTTATAATGATAAATTTAGTTCATCTGTTAAAATGTGCGCACACAGTTCTCTCGGTATTTTTATCTGTCTTTAAATAAATCCCGTCTTGAATTAAATATTTCTTGGGAAAGTGCCTGACAGAGATGATTGACTGGACTTAAAACGCAGACACCGAACATTTGTTCATGATGCATAGCCTCAGTATTTTGACTGAAGGCAGGATTAATACTTATGTTTATCGACCAGTAAACATAAGTGTCTAAAAAATTTTTTTTTCTTCCAAAACAAAAACCTTTCAAAGTCTTTATTGTTTTAATTCAACAGCTTCAAGTCTAAACATCAAGCAGGAGTTTATTTAGTCTGCTAGATTAATTAAGCTGAATAATAAAGGTAATTGAGCGTGGGGCGCAGTAGTCCCGTTGACTAGCGGAATGGGAGATTGTCACACCACACGTGTCTGGGTGATTTGTTTTGGTCTGTTTATACTTTTGTGGTTGTGCAGACGGTACCATCTCCCACGCACTGTTCTAACTTTGGGCCCTTCCTTCAGGACCAGGACAAATATCAGTTTGGTAAAACGAAGAGATCTTTTTCCGGGATACTGGGCAGTAGCCTACCTGAGAGAAACACTGCGTGCCGACAGCTCGTGTGGAGACTGCATCATAGCGATCCCAGGAAGACCATCCGGAGATGGCTGCAGCGGACGAAGTACCTGCGTATGCGGTCTGCAGCGATAACTATCCAGCGATACGTACGAGGCTACCCAGGCCCGATGGTAAAGCGGCTCTCTCGAGAGCGCTCCCCGCAATGCGCCGGGGTCAAATGCATCGCTGGTGACAATGAAATTAGTACAGGACCAGAACTGCAGATGCCCTGGTTTTCTCCAACCAAGATAACTACACCACACACGACACGGGAGTAACTCAACGGACCAGGCAGCATCTTCTGGAGAGAAGGGCGAAGGGTGAGCGTTTCGGGATGGAGACCATTCTTCCAGTCTGACGGGATGCTGCCTGTCCCCCGCTGAGTTTACTCCAGCTTTTTGTGAAACTTCAATAAATTTTGAATATTTGGGCCTTGACAGGGGGGTTGAGGAGAAGGATGTTCTGCTTCAGAGAGAATCTCAAACTAGTCAAGTCAAGGGTCAAGTTATTTGTCACAAAACAAAACATACGAGATGTGCAGTGAAATGAAAGTGGCAATGCTTCGCGGAAAGCTTTTGTGCAAAAGACAAACAACAAAACAACTCCAAACAAATATAAACACAATCATAACACACATATTCTTTTACATAGGGTTTATGGTGTAGAATTGAGATATTGTCTTCGAATGCAAGGGAATGAGACAATGTGAGCGTTTGAAGCACTGGGTCTGTACTTCGCTGGAGGTTAGGAGGGATGAGGAGAACTCATTGAACTTACCGAATAGGAAAGGCTGTGGAGATGATGTTTCCACGTGGTGGAGAGAGTCTAGGGCCAGAGGTCATGGCACAGAATTAAAGGGACGTCCTTTAGAAAGGAGATGAGGCAAAATTTCTTTAGTCAGAGTGTGGTGGAATTCATTGCCGTCAGAAGGCTGCCGGAGGCAAAAGTCAATGGACATTTTTCAAAGCACGCAGCGGGGGATAGATTCTTGATTAGTATGGGTGTCTAGGGTGCTGGGGAGAAGGACAGGAGAAATGGGGGTTGATTGGGAAAGATACGATCAGCCATGATGGGCGGAAATGGTTTAATTCTTTCTTTCATTATCATGTGATGAGACCTTACAATGAGACCGTTCCGTGCTTGATCTCCTAGAGTTGTCAGGGAAGAGTTTATATCATTTGTTTTACAGAGTTTAGCAATTGTGGGCATCTGGTGTCCCTTCCATGACACGCAGCCACAACATACCTAACTCTGCTTGTTGCGCTGTCGCTCATGCTCTGACCCTCTAAACCTATGAATAACTGCGTTCCTCTGTGTTGCATTACAGCTACGCCCAGTTCCTCCAGCAGGACCGTGCAGCCATCCTCCATCCAGAAGTACCTAGCGCATGTACGCAGCCCGGCAGAAGTTATGCGGCTTACGTTTCAGCGACTATTGTCATCCAGTATCTTTGTATACGAGGCTTCCGGGGAAGGAGACAATACAAAGCTGTAGCTACTGTAACTGGGAAACACTTCATAGTTCAACTGTGAGATGCATGGGGATCAAATCAATAGTCTCTTGATTGTCACTCCTGGGACATGGGCATAGGGCTTGTCCTGAATGCTGGTGTCAAATTATACTCGACATGAGCACACATATGATCCTCTAGACTTTAGAGATACAAGTGTGGAACAGGCCATTCGTGTTCATCGAGTCCATGCAGACCAGCAATCGCCCGTTCACTAGCACTATCATACATTTAGGGACAATGGATTGCAGAAGCCCAAATTCACGCTGGACAAACTGTCTTTGGAGTGTGGGGAGAAACCAGAGCAACCCGGATGAAATATCCACACCCAGTCACAAGGAGAACGTGTACAGACTGCCATAGTAGCCGACAGCACCCACAGATCAATATGATCTGCGTTCTCTTGGTTTCTCTGGAAGCTGGTAGGCAGCAACTCTACCAGCTGGAGCGCCACAGTGCCGTTTTCTGAAGGCCAGCAATGATATATATTTCTTTCATGCAGAGATTAGTTCCAACAAAAACATCTGTGCGATTGGCTTGTCTCCAGATTTCTGCAGATTGTACCATAGAACAGCATACTGCCGGGACTTGCATCACAGCTTGGTTGGGGAAAATTGCAAAGGGTTGTAGATGTAGCCCAGTCATCACACAGGACCATCACATTTCCGACCATGACTCCATCTACACTGTATACTGAGTATCCTTAACGCTGCCACTGCTACCAGAGGTGCGGCCAGTTTATACCATGGGTTAGACCCCACAGTTAACCCGTTCAAATAACTCTCCCTTTCCCAAACAGATCCTCGGGAACAGAAAAGCCACCATTCTTCAGAAGCACATGCGGGGCTGGATGGCCAGGTGCAAGTACCGCAGGACGCACCACGCCATCATCTACCTGCAGTGCTTGCTACCGGCGCATGATGGCCAAGCGAGAGCTGAAAAGAAGCTAAGATCGAAGCCCGCTCGGTGGAACACTACAAGACTTCTCAACATTGGCATGGAGAACAAGATCGTGCAGCTGCAGTGTAAAGTCAATAACCAGGTACGACCAATGTCATTGTAATGGATAACATGCAGCACAGGAACAGGCCTCTTCGGCCCATAATGTCCAGTGCAAGCGCGGTAACGCCAACAATTAAACTAATATCCTCTTGCCTGCACATAGTCTATACCCTCCAATCCCTGTACATCCATTGCCCATCTAAAACCCGCTCTTAATCACAACTAACATATCCACCTCCACCACACACCACACCCCTGGCAGCAGATCCAAGCCCCAACTCTACATCAATGCTGTTACGGGTCTTGCCCATGGTAACTGCATACTTTGCCTTGCATTCGACGTCCCAAAAGACGAGTTATTCTGCCGCATTTATCTGTGAGAGTCATAGAGCCTTTCAGCACCACCTTGTCCATGCTGACCAAGCTGAGATTGAGCGATCCCCCATCCCCAATTCGCCTGCACTTTTAGTCCCTCTGGGCTTTTTCGATCCACTCCTTTCCGTGTCTCTCGTTCTATCTTAAAATGTTGTTAGTGTACCCGTGACTTGAACTACTTCCTCTGGCCCCTTTGCTCTCCAATGACGTACATCCGGGTGTTGAACCGATCCATGAGGTTTGTGCAGAGATGTGCCTCAGTCCATTGTGGAGCGGCACAGCAGGTGAATGAAAGGCCTTGGATTCTCACTGTTGATGCCCCGGCATCTTTGTCTTTCAATGTAGACCAAAGAGATGAAATCTCTGCTGGAGAAGTTGGTGAGCGTTGGAGTCCACGTACACCCTTACGAGACGGACAAGTTTGACGGACGGCTAGAGTGCGACCAAAAACTGTGACGGTAAAGAAAGGCAGCGCGCCAAGGTGTCCTCCAACAAGATCACGTGCCTGATGGAGGAGATTGCCATAACGCGCAAGGAGCTCGGGGGAAACTCAGGCTCAGAAGAAGCCGCTTGAAGACTGATGCGCGGATAAATACAAAGCGGAGACAGATGTGGTGAGTATGTCCTGTGTATTGAGCACTACATGTGTGTGTGGGAGCCTTCATAAAACTTCTTAGTCAGAGTCATACAGCATTGGCAACAGGCCCTTCGGCCCAACTTGCCCACTCCGGCCAACATGTCCCATCTACACCTGCCTGTGCTTGGCCCATATCCCTCTAAGCTATTAAACCTGGCTCGGACAAAACTCTGATTATTAAGAACCCAGGTATCGGTTATTTGCACTTTATCAGTTTTATTTATTCAGGTGTGTATATATTTATATTACAGTATATGGACACACTGATCTGTTCTGTAGTAAATGCCTATTGTGTTCTGTGTGGCTGAAGCAAAGCAAGAATTTAATTGTCCTATCAGGGATACATGACAATAAAAGCACGAACTAAAACCTATTCCTAATCCTGTATCCTGTCCTAAATGTTTCTTATAAGTTACCGATAGTCCCTGCCGCCACATTACCTCCTCCGGCAGCTCGTTCCCATACACCCACCACCCTTTGTAGTGAAAAAGAGGTTTCCCTCAGTTTCCTATTTAATCTTTCCCTCCCTCAACGTAAACATATGGTCCTCGATTCCTAGTACTCTGGGGAAAATGACACTGCGCACATGCACAATCTATTCCTCTCATGATGTTACCCTGAGATTAATTTTATCCTATAAGATCACCCCTCATCCTCCTGCACTCCGTGGAATAGAGTCCTAGCCGCCTCAACCCCTCCCTGTAGCTCAGAGCCGCCTAGCATGCGGTCCTGCCAACATAAATCTCTCTAGGCACCCTGTCAAGCTTAACAACATCTTTCCTGTAACGGTGCCCAGAACTGGACACAATACTCTAAATGCAGCCTCACCAATATCTTATATTTATCATACGGTGGTTATCGAATCACACTTTCACAAAATTAAGTTAGTATCGTGGAATGTTTCTTCACAAGTATCTCCAGATGCACTGACTGCCCTATTTTCCTTCAAGATTGTGTTATTTTCCGTTGCTTAAGAGATCTCAATTTTTCCTTGGGTGAGATTCAAACACTTGAGCGTGCACAGACTATTGTCATGTGGTATAGAATTGGCAATTAAAGAGTCAGGTTGGCAACAGTCCCTTCGGCCCATCTCGTCCATGCCGACCATCCCAGCTTGTCCCATTTGCCCCATGTTTGACCCACATCCCACTGAACCTTTCTTATCCATTAACCAGTCCTTCACCTGGCAGCTCACTCCATATACCCACTGCCCTCTGTGTGGAAAAGATTGCCCCTTTGGTTCCTATTAAATATTTCCCCTCTCACCTTAAATCTGTGCCCTCTAGTTCTGGAATTTCCCCTAACCCTGGGAAAAAGACTCTGTGCATTCACCCTGTCTATTCCCCTTATTTTATACACCTCTATACAATTCACCCTCAGCCTCCTGTGCTCCATGGAGTATAGTCCTAGTCTGCACAACCTCTCCCTATAGCTCAGGAACTTCAAGTCCAGCAACATACTGGTAAAAACTTCTCTCTGCACCATTCCCCAGCTGAGGAAGACCCTAAAACTGCCCTTGTACTTCTCCCCAGGTGGTGACCCAGCTCGAAAGAGCAGCCTATTGCATTGCTGAAGAGCGAAGGAAAGCTGATCTGACATTGCCCGAGATCCAGGTGCAGGCCAAGGACGATAACACAGGATGAGGTGAGTCCTCCTCTTGCAGTATTAATGTGGATTCACTGTGAGGTTATCCATTTTGGTGGCAAAACCACGGGAAAGCAGACTTTATCTAAATGGTGGGCCGATGGGAGAAGGGGGGAGATGCAGCGGATGACCTGGGTGCATGGTACACCCGTCATTGAAGTGGTAGCATGCAGGTGCAGGTGCAGCAGGCAGTGAAGAAAGGCTTATGAATGGTATGTTAGCTTTCATTGCAAAAGGATTGAGTATAGGAGCAGGGAGGTTCTACCTGCAGTTGCCAGGGTCTGGTGTAAGACCAACCCCTGTTGAGAATTGGCGTACAGTTGTGGTCTCCCACATTATCAAGGAAGGACAGTATTGCCACTAGATGGGAGTGCCGAGGCTACGGTTCACCCAGACTGATCCTGGATGTCAGGACTGTCTTATGAAGATAAGTCACTGGATGAAGACTTTGGTTTCGTACCTCTAGAATTTAGAAGATTGAGAGGGGATCTTATAGAAACTTACAAAATTCTTAAGGGGTTGGCCAGGCTAGATGCAGGAAGATTGTTCCCGATGTTAGGGAAGTCCAGGACAAGGGGTCACAGCTTAAGGATAAGGGAGAAATCATTTAAAACTGAGATGAGAGAAGAACCTTTTTCACACAGAGAGTGGTGAATCTCTGGAACTCTCTGCCACAGAGGGTAGTTGAGGCCAGTTCATTGGCTATATTTAAGCGGGAGTTAGATGTGGCCCTGGTGGCCAAGGGGATCAGAGGGTATGGAGAGAAGGGAGGTACGGGATACTGAGTTGGAATGATCAGCCATGATCCTATTGAAATGGCGGTGCAGGCTCGAAGGGCTGAATGGCCTACTCCTGCACCTAATTTCTATGGTTGCTATGTTTCCATATGCCCATGCGGTGAAGTGTATAGTAGGGGAATGGGGCTGCTGACTGGAGCAAGGTTGAACGGATGAAATCTGACTGTGAGGTCACAGCAGTAGGACTTTGTCCCACAGGACATGAATATTCGTAGAAATCAACACTTTGAGAAAACACTGTCCTTTACAGATATAAAAAAATTATAAATTAAAACTCCATGTTTTTTTTTTGAGTTCCTGTTAGACTTCTGGCATAGGTTAGGTTCAGACAGATTATTAATTATCACCCCGGCCGGTTGTTTTAGACAGGCATCTGGTCTTTGTGTGGCACAGTGACACAGTGGTAGAGTTGACGCCCTTTACAACCAAGCAGAGACCGGGGTTAGACCCTGACTACGGGTGCTGTCCATACCTAGAGTTTGTATCGATCTCCCTGTGAGGACATAGGCGTCTTTCCAGGTTCTTCCCCACACTCCAAAGATAAAGGTTGGTAAGTTACTTGGTTCGGTAAAATTGTAAATTGTCCCTCAGGTTGTGCAGGGATAATGCTAGTGTCATGGGGTGATCGGTGGATTTGACTGGGTGTGGGCCAAAGGGGACATGTTGCATCTCTGAAGTCTAAAGTATTGATGTCACACTGGTCCAATAAGTCACGTCTCATAGTGCTCGTGCTTGCGTCCTCCAGAAACAATGGAAAGACAGAGATGAAGAAGAAACCAACAGCTTCAGTTGACCTTAACCGATGAAAGGTCCAGGCTATATCCAGTCTCTGCTCAACGAGTTGTCTGCAAACGGAGGAAACGCTATGAAAACCTGAAAGAAGAGATGTCTTTGGTGTAAGTACCATTGGACAACACTGATGTCTGGAGCATCCGACAGACCAGCACAGGAACAGGCCATTCAGCCCACAATGTCCCAAGACCCGGACACCACGGTTAAAACTAATCCCTCTGCCTGCACCTGTGATCCATAGACCGACATTACCTGCATATGCATGCGCTATTTCGAAGCCTCTTGTAATACCACTACTGTATCTGCTTCCACCACACTCCTCAATGGCACAGTGTCACTTTGCCATAGATCAGCAGTTTCCCATTGAAGCCAACCGCTCTCTCACCTTGCTGTGGCCTTGCCCCCACAGTCCCATCTCTCGCATCTTCCCAGCACCCATCGCTTGCAATGTTATCCACTCCTCCAAAACCCAAACTTCCCGTCCTCAACCTCTGCCCACACAGTTGGACCACAGTGCCTCAAGACCTTGTCTACTTGTCCTGCTACTAACGTCTTTCCAAAAAAATACCCTCCCTTCATTTCATCAGAATCCAGGGTAAAGTTTATAGACCTTCTCCAATGCAATCAATAGGGACAATAGATAATATTAGAAATAGGCAGCACCGCCATTCCAATTATGATCATGGTGCTGATCATTCCTGACAATCAGTACCCAGTTCCTGCCTTCTCCCCATATCCCTTGACTCTGTTATCTTTAAGAGCCCTGTCGAGCTCTCTCTTGAAAGCATCCAGAGACCCGGGTTCTACACTTCCAGTGACTCGCGCTGGCTGCCTCCATCAATCCTACACAGTTTCTTTGGACAACATTGGTCCGAAGATCCTTATTTCTTTTCCCCCCCCCCGCCCTGAGCCTTCCTCAGTCACTAGAGCAGAGAAAACATGCCCCATCCCAGCAAAGGCCAGTCTCCTGCATTTGGCCCATACATAATCCTTTCCTACCTGTCAACCTGTACAAGTGTCTTCTAAATGTTTTCGTACCTGCCTTAACTATCTCCTCTGGCTCATTCCCATACCCACCACCACTCTGTGTGGGGAAAAATCTGCCCCTCAGATTCCCATCAAATCTTTCCCCTCTCACCCTGAACATATGCCCTCCAGTTCTTGAGGGTCACATGTCAAGTGTGTTTTATTCTCATTCCCCAACAATGAAGCAATTAAATTCTTCCTTGCGGCAGCTTTTTCGTTGGGGAAAAAGGTACAGTGCCTTCTTCCTATCCAGGCCCCTCATGATTTTATACACCTCTGTAAGATCATCCATCCCTCACTTTCCCGCACTCCATGGCAGCGTTTTAATCTGACCAACCCCCCCCCTCTTATAGCTCAGGCCCCCCTGGTGATATCCTGAAAGACTTTAGGATCTGGCTTTTGGGCATCGTAGTTTAGTTTAGAGATACAGCACGGAAACAGGCCCTTCGACCCACCGAATCCACGCCCACCAGTAGTCCTTGCACATTAACACTATCCTGCACACTAGAGACAATTTTACATTTACACCAAGCCAATTCATCCTGTACATCTTTGGGATGTGGGAGGATATCGGAGATTCCAGAGAAAACCCATGCAGGTCACGGGGAGAGAACGTACAAACTCCGTACAGACAGCACCCGTAGTCAGGATCGAACCCGGGTCTCCGGTGCTGTGAGGCAGCAACTCTACCGCTGCGCCACCGTGCCGCCAATTCTGCACCAAACCTGCAGTATTCCCCAGATTCAGGTGCGTTACTCATTGAGGATGCCCCACTCCCTTTTTGCAGAGCATTTACCAAGCCAGGCCACAGAAGGACGGGACTCACCCAACAGCAGCAACGAGTCGGAATACACCTACAACTACTCCCAGCTTGTCCTCAGAGCTTGGAGAATCGGAGGACGTGACGGAGAAGAACGGAGGTAGGTTTCCATTCTTTGTTGGCCAAGTTAGAGCGACAGCGTGGAAACAGACCCTTCGTCCCAACCTAGTCTGCGCCGTGCCACGATCACCACGTACACTAACGCTATCCTGCACTAGGGCTCATCTTACCTGAAGCCCAATTAACCTAGAAACCTGTACGTCTTTGCGATGCGGGAGGAAACCAGCGCCCCCGGAGAAGACCCACCAGGTCACAGGGAAAACGTACAAGCTCCGTACAGAAAGCACCCATAGTCAGGATTGAATCTGGGTCTCTGGCGCTGTAAGGCAGCAACTCTACCGTTGTGCACACCACCCCTACCACTTGTTCAGAACTAACATACCAGTCCATTGGTATGTGGGTGAGACATTAATGTTAGTAGTTCTAGATGATCGGGTTGGGGTGTGTCTATGGAAGGAAGGAAATGCAGGATGCTGGTTGGTAAATCAAAAGATAGGCAACAAAACCTGCCCCTTTGGGATGGACCAACTCAGCAGGAGTGCTGCAGGTCCCCGCTGAGTTACTCCAGCCATTTTGTGTCTATCTTCGAAGGAATGGAACGTTACTCAGAAATCCGTTGCTCGGGATTGAAATAGATCTCTCCTGGTGGCGTGAACCGTATTTGAAGGGGAAAGGGGCATGAAGTCAGGAGGGATGAGACGCGTGGTTTTGTGACCATCTTTGTCCCAGTTGGTAACCCAGAAGGAATCAAGCCCAATCTCAGGGAAGAAGGTTTGGACACAAAGGAAGGCACAAGTGCTGGAGTTAACTCAAACGGGTCAGGCAGCATCTCTGGAGAAAAACGGATGGGTGACGTTTCGAGTTGGGACCCTTCTTCAGTTCTCTCCTAACTGCCTAATTTGACGTATTACTCCAGCACTTTGTGATCTTTCTTGGTAATAAAAGCATTTTTTTTCCTACACGGGGGTAGACACAGCAACTGCTGGAAAGATGAGCAGAGGAACTGGGCAGCATGCCAAGGCAGGCATCTGTGGAGGTGAATGGTCCAATTATGTTTTGGGTCAGGATCCTTCGTCAGTCTGGGATGGTGGGAAAATGTCACATGTCCCCCCTCTATGACTTTCCTGTGAGATTACCCCTTCCCCTACTCCATCAGCCTGAAGAAGGGTCCAGGACCTGAAACCTCGTTAGTCTATTCCCTCCACAGATGCTGCCTGACCTGCTCTGAGTTCCTCCAGCACGGAGAAGGGAGCATCAGCTGTTTCACCCCCCCCCCCCCCCGACATCCCCGTTGTATCGCTGACTGTTCTGCTTGTTGCACAAGGAGTATCCAGAGATGAAGGGAGCTTTGGACATGTCCCTGTTCCTGAGCTGCAGAACCAGAGAAACGGCGTAACTGAGCTGTAGCAGGAGGGAACAGCGAGAGCCCTGCAGGTGGAGCTGGAGCACCCAAGCAGGAGGACAGGCACTGAGAAGCAAAAAGGGAAGGTTCACGTTTAGCATTGTCGCATGTGCCGAGATACCGTGCAGAACCTTTGATTAGCATGCTGTACATGTTATTGGAACGGAATTAGGCCATTGGCCCATCAAGTCTACTCACCGCCATTCAATCAGGGCTAATCTATCTTTCCCTCACAACCCCATTCTCCTGCTTTTGCTCCCCTAAACCCTGTATAATCAAGAATTGTACCAATTGTCCATCTACCTTAAAAATACTCATTGACTTGGCCTCCACAGCCTTCTGTATCAGATGAGACAACAGGCAACTGCAGATTTTTGGTTCTTGCAAAATAACACGCGAGATGGTTGATTGTTAATCCCATCCCTCAGGAAGTTTCGTACCCCCCAGCATGGATGCTAGACCGAGCCCCTGGAAGATGAGAGTTTGCAGATAGACTAGGGTTTCGAGGATACCTGTGCCCCCTGAAACAGGCCCGACGGCCCACCATGTCCTGTTGACCAGCGATTACGACAGTTCCATCCTACACACTAGGGACAATTTACAGAAGCCAATCTGACCTCTTTCGGCCCACCGAGGTTACTCCCCGCCGCCCTGCGATCCCCGCCCATTAGTATACTATCCCGACACACACCACTAGGGACAATTTACATTTTTACCAAGCTAATTAGCTTACAAAACCTGTACAGCTTTGAAGTGTGGGAGGAAACCGAAAACTCACGGGGGAAAACCCAACGCAGGTCACGGGGAGAACGTACAGACTCCGTACAGACAGCACCCGTAGTCGGGATCAACCACCCGGGGGTCTCCAGTGCTGTGAGGCAGCAACGGTGGTGCAACGTTAGAGTTGATCCCGGACTCAACTTTGTTTGTGTTTCTCACCAGGAGGCAGAAGATCAGCAACTTGTGGCCAGGAGCCACGGAACTGGAATAGCGAATCCCTCAATAGGTAGGGCGCTGGCCGCGAGCGACTCGTTCTCCCCCCAAAGAGACCAAGTGCGCGCTACAAGGGCCATCTAGTCCTCTCCTAGTTCGTCCCGAACACCCCCTAACGTCCCCGGTAGTCAGTTAGCCCACCCAAGAGAAGTTAATGAAACCACTTCTCCATCGGTGAGAAGCAAAGAGAGGGAAGAATTACATTTCATGTTTTTCTTCACTCCTTACAATGTTTTGTACGACAGTGATCGTAACTTCTACTGAAGTGTGGATGGCCGTTTGCTCGCTAGGAGCGCCATCCGCCATTTGACAGGTCTTTGTTTGTTGGTCCTGCTGTGGGTCCACCGCCCCATCCTCACCTGGCAAAAAGGAGGGCGAGGCGTGTTAGTCGCAGATGGAATGCGGGTAGACCGGGATTACATGGTACCCGGGGCGGGGGGAACACCCGACCTGACCTGATGTGAGTTAAAATGCTAGCCTAATGTCTACCATAACTCAGTTCCTCCTGTGCGAGCAATGTTCTTTGCGTACTTGGACCTGCCGTTTCTCCGTCTTTGTGTCATTGGTCCAATCGGCTGAAGGGACGTGTGGTCCCTCATTCTCTTCGGCTGTGACTGGCACCAAGACTGTCGTATGGCCGTGTCGAAAGCTTTGGACTTTGGCTTCAGGCGTGGCAGTGACTCGCTTGACCTTCACAATTGACACCTGTCCGGGCGCCATGTTTAAGGTCAGGTCACGGAATGGATGGGGAGGAGGATCCTGGTAAAGGAGCAATTAAACACGGAAACAGCCACATGAGTCACGTACTAGCATTGCACACTTCCAAAATCGGGAGCTCTGATCTATCATCTCCCCCCTAGCCCAAGTCCGCTGAATTGCTGACCACAACTGCTAACCCTTACCACCCAGAACTAAAAGAGAGAATTAATAATTTTTGCTCATTATGATGTGGCGCGGGTGGGTGGGAGAACAACAGGAGCTGATCTTGCTTCGGCAAGACCACGCTCCATAGGTATCTTTCCCAGACTATCCGCACCAAAGCTGGTTGACGACGAAACATGTACGGATAATGAGTCACATAACCACCACCACACCTCAAAAACCTAAATCAGTTGTCCACTCTGAAGCCAAGTTATGGTGGACCCAGACTTCGTCGGGTGTTTATTTACTTGGAATGCAGCCATGGTAAATAAAAAAGGGGCCTTGGCCTGTCGGACACGAGTTTGTACCTGACCAATCTTAAATTACAAATTGATAATAAGTCCCTGCGCTTTGATTGTGGGAGTCTTTGTAGGCACCTGTTAGTTGCTGGGATATGTAGAGAATATGTTCGCTATACATCAATGAGTACAATAAGCTGTCCCATGTCGAGTACTTGTTGGACTTCTCTAGTCATGGGACGTGATTAAATGCAACTTCCTCACAGTCTAATAGATAAGAATACTAAATCATTGCATTAATGTATTGATCTGACAATCCATTCATGATGAATGAAATATTTCAATCTTCACACAGTTTCAGACTTTTTAGAAATAGGAAATGATTTGGGATGAACAGCTGCCAAGGCGTGGGAAGCAGTTTTAAGGTGTGGGTTGGTGATTGTCAGTGTATCTGGTTAGTTAGAGTTGAGATTATGAACGTGAAGAAAACAAGTCCTTCGGCACACCAAGTCCACCATGATCACCCACACCTACTAGATCCATTGCTTCCCACGTTTTGGATCCGAATACACAGGGCAGGGGTGGGGAAACCTTTCATGTTTGAATGCCGCATATAAGTTAGTTGTAATCTAACAAGGCCGCACCCAAGAAACTTCAATTAGATATAGGATATTTTGGTTGAATCTTCTTTTACTCTTTGGTATTTTAAATACGTTCGTTTAAAGATTAAAATAAAAATACTAAAAGACGAACAAAACATATTAATAAAAATATAAGGATTCGTTCTATAAAGTGGATTCATTCAAAAAGGCGCACTTATTGGCCTAGAGGCCGCAGGTTCCCCACGGTCTACACTAGGGCCAATTTACAGGAGCCAATGAACCTACGAACCGGGAAGACGATTCACGTCAAATTCACAGTCAAACGCTTTGTTTGCATTTTATCCAAACAGATAATACTGTACATAGTTATATGGAAATTTCATATATAATTTTACACAAACGTGTTGTATGATATATGTATACCGCGCGCGTGTGTGTGTATATATATAATGTGTGTGTGTGCACGTGTGTGTGTGGTGTGTCTGCCCTGTGGTGTGTATAATTGTGTGTGTATATTACACATACACACACCACCACATATGCGCGCAACACACACATATGCGCGCACACACAACCACACACACACACCGCACACAGACACACACACACACACACACACAACTCAAGTAGCCAATATAAGAGCAAAGGGAAAGATGGAGAATATATTTTTCAACATTGTAGCTCATCAGCTTCCAGACAAAGTAATGTCTGCTTGGGTCGAGGTGATCCGTTATAGCATACTGTTCTGTGGAATTCTCTGCCTCAGAGGGAGGTGGAGGCAGTTTATCTGATGCTTTCAAGGGAGAGCTAGATAGGGCTCTAAAATAGCAGAGTCAGGGGATATGGGAAAAAGTGCAGGAACGGGGTGACGGATTAGTGGAGATCTGCCTAATCACATTGAATGGCGGTGCGTGGCTCGAACGGGCCGTGAAGGGGCCTACTCCTGCACCTATTGTTTGTGCGATAGACGATAACAAAAGGCGGAAGTGCTGTTCCTGAGTCTGTGTTGTCGAGTCCTTGGGGTGCCCCCTGCCTTCACCCCACCATTTGCCGCCAGGGTGTGCAGCCAGAGGCGGTCGCGGGCGGACGTCTGGCAGTCCTTTGCGCATTGAAGGCGCATCTCCAAGATGCCAGGGAACAAAAGGCGTCTGCTGAAGGTGTGAGGAAGATGCCAAACTTGCACCACGGTAGAGGCAGTGAAGCGAATTTATGCGGTGGACAAAAGATCAGACACCAAGCTGCAGTTAGTGTCGAGCGAGCTAGGTGAGATGCAAGGCAGTGAAAATTCGCCTTGCAGAAGAAAAGTTAATGCTGCCGGGGAAATAAGCCAAGTAATCAAAAAAGGGTACCTCCACTTGATTAATCGGGCGGAAGGGGTGAACAAACAGGCTTCAGAAACAGAG